>NC_037671.1:13230123-13315736 GCF_003255815.1 Theropithecus gelada
CCCCCGGCCCCCCCCCCCGCCTCCCGTGTGCCCCCCCCCCCCGGGGGGCCGCAGCGGGAGCCTTTTCAAAAAAAAAAAAAAAAAAAAAAAAAAAAAAAAAAAAAAAACAAAATTGACCCTCTGTCTTCCTCTTAAAATGGGCATAATATTCTGAGAAACAGTTGAATTTTCTGGGACTCAGAGGCTCATTATACTATTCTTTAAATTTTTTGTGTCTGAAAATTTTTATAAAAATGTATTTTTAAAGATCAATTACAAGGTAAGCACAGTAGTGTGAACCTTGCCGTCACAGCTACTCAGAAGACTAGAGCAGGAGGATCGCTTGAGTCCGGGAGTTGGAGTCCAGCCCAGGCAATGTAGTGAGATCCTGTTTCTAACAATAATGAGGCCAGGTACAGCAGTTCACACCTGTAATCTCAGCACTTTAGCAGGCTGAGGTGGAAAGACAGCTTGAGCCCATGAGTTCGAGACTAGCCCTGGCAACACAGTGAGACCCTGTCTCTACAAAAACTAAAAAAAATTAACCAGGCCTGGTGGTGCATGCCTGTAGTACTAGCTCCTTGGAAGGCTGAGGCAGGAAGATTGCTCAAGGCTGGGAGGTCAAGGCTGCAATGAGCTGTGGTCACGTCAGTGCACTCTAGCCTGGGTGATACAGCAAAACTCAGTCTCAAAAAAAAAAAAAAAATCGGTTACAATTCTATATGGTAATAGTCAGCATTTATTAAACCTTTGTTATTTACCAAAGCACTAATCATGCTTAAGGTCATATACCTAAAAAATGGCCTAGTCCTAAAATATATCCACAAGATGCTGTGCACATACAGTGGACAGGATAGCTTATTCTTTCTTAGACTTTATAGAAGAAAAGGTTGGATGAAAGTCTTGAGGGGGAAACCATGGTTGAATGTCGGGAAGACATGAGAAAGAAAACTGCATGTACAAAAAGACAAAAAGGAGGAGTCTTTAGGAAAAGACTTTCGAAAACCACAAGTGTCAATTCCTAAGCAACATTTCACGCATGTTCTGCTCATGACAGAAGGCCAGTGTTCCTCTCAGCACTACGTCTTTTTTTAATAATAATTTCAACTTGTATTTTAGATTCGGGGGGCACATGTGCAGGTTTGTTACATGGGCACACTGCATGATGCTGAGGTTCGAGGTATGAATGATCCCATCACCGAGGGAATGAGCATAGTACCCAAGAGGTAGTTTTCCAGTCTTTGTCCCCCTCCCTCTCTCTTTACTGTAGTATTCCCCAGTGTCTATGGTTCCCATCTCTGTGTCTATGGGCATCCAGGGTTTAGCTCCCACTTCTAAATCAGAACATGTAGCATTTGGTTTTGCTTTTTTTGTTGTTTTTGAGACAGGGTCCCACTGGAGTGCAGTGGCACAATCATGGCTCACTGTAGCTTCAAACTCCTGGGCTCAAGGAATCCTCCCACTTCAGCCTCCCAATTAGCTGGGACTACAAGGGCATGCCATCACATCTGGCTAATTTTTTTTGTATATTTTGTAGAGGTAGGGTTTCACCATGTTGCCCAGGCTGGTCTCGAACTCCTGGGCTCAAGAGATCCACCTGCCTCAGCCTCTTAAAGTGCTGGGATTACAGGCCTGAGCCACTGAACCTGGCCTCAGTATCTAGTTTTATATTTCCGTGTTAATTTGCTTAGTATAACGGCCAGCTGCATCCATGTTGCCAAAAAGGACATGATTTTATTCTTGTTTATGGCTGTGTAGTATTCCATAGTGTATATGTACCACATTTTCTTTATCCAGTCCACCAATGATGGGCACCTAGGTTGATTCCATGTTTTTGCTATTTTGAATAGTGCTATTATTAACATATGAGTGCATGTGTATTTTGGGCAGAACAGTTTATTCTCCTTTGGATAGATACCCAGTAATGGGATTGCTGGATTGAATGGTAGCTCTGTTTTAAGTTCTTTGAGAAATCTCCAAACTGCTTGCTGCAGTGGCTGAACTAATTTACATTCCCACCAACAGTGTATTCCCACCTGAGGAAACAGGGAAGCATTCCCTTTACTGTACAGTCTCAGCAGCATCTGTTAGTTTTTATCTTTTTAATCATAGCCATTCTGAGTGTTGTAAGATGGTATGTCATTATGGTTTTAATTTGCATTTCTCTAATAATTAGTGATGTTGAGCATTTTTTCATATGTTTGTTGGCCACTCGTATGTCTTCTTTTGAAAGGTGTCTGTTCATGTCCTTTGCCCACTTTTTTTTTTAATTATACTTTAAGTTCTAGGGTACATGTGCACAACATGCATGTTTGTTACATAGGTATACATGTGCCATGTTGGTTTGGTGCACCCATCACCTCGTCATTTACATTAGGTATTTCTCCTTATGCTATGCCTCCCCCAGCCCCCTACCCCCAAACAGGCCCTGGTGTGTGATGTTCCCCTCCCTGTGTCCATGTTCTCATTGTTTAATTCCCACTTACAAGTGAGAACATGTGGTATTTGGTTTTCTGTCCTTGTGCTAGTTTGCTGAGAATGATGGTTTCCAGCTTCATCCATGTACCTACAAAGGACATGAACTCATCCTTTTTCGAGGCTGCATAGTATTCCATGGTGTATATCTGCCACATTTTCTTTATCCAGTCTATTATTGATAGATATTTGGGTTGGTTCCAAGTCTTTGCTATTGTGAATAGTGCTGCAATAAACATACATGTGCATGTGTCTTTATAGTAGCATGATTAATAACCCCTTGGGTATATACCCAGTAATGGGATTGCTGGGTCAAATGATATTTCTAGTTCTAGATCCTTGAGGAATCACTACACTGTCTTCTACAATGATTGAACTAATTTACACTCCCACCAACAGTGTAGAAGCATTCCTATTTCTCCACATCCTCTCCAGCACCTGTTGTTTCCTAACTTTTTAAAGATCACCATTCTAACTGGCATGAGATTTGCATTTCTCTGATGACCAGTGATGATGAGCATGTTTTCATGTATCTGTTGGCTGCATAAATGTCTTCTTTTGAGAAATGTCTGTTCATATCCTTTGCCCACTTTTTGATGGGGTTGTTTGATTTTTTTCTTGTAAATTTGTGTAAGTTCTTTGTAAATTTTGGATATTAGCCCTTTGTCAGATGGATAGATTTCAAAAATTTTCTCCCATTCTGTAGGTTGCCTGCTCACTCTGATGACAGTTTCTTTTTGCTGTGCAGAAGCTCTTTAGTTTAATTAGATCCCATTTGTCTGTTTTGGCTTTTGTTGCCATTGCTTTTGGTATTTTAGTCATGAAGTCCTTGCCCATGCCTATGGCCTGAATGGTATTGCCTAGGTTTTCTTCTAGAGTTTTTATGGTTTTAGGTCTTACATTTAAGTCTTTAATCCATCTTGAGTTAAATTTTGTGTAAGGTATAAGGAAGGGATCCAGTTTCAGCTTTCTACATATGGCTAGCCAGTTTTCCCAGCACTATTTATTAAATAGGGAATCCTTTCCCCATTTCTTGTTTTTGTCAGGTTTGTCAAAGATAAGATGGTTGTAGATGTGTGGTGTTATTTCTGAGGTCTCTGTTCTGTTCCATTGATCTATGTATCTGTTTTGGTACCACTACCATGCTGTTTTTGGTTACTGCAGTCTTGTAGTATAGTTTGAAGTCAGGTACCATGATGCCTCCAGCTTTGTTCTTTTTGCTTAGGATTGTCTTGGCTATGCAGGCTCCTTTTTGGTTCAGTATGAAATGTAAAGTAGTTTTTTCCAATTCTGTGAAGAAAGTCAGTGGTAGCTTGATGGGGATTGCATTAAAACTATAAATTACCTTGGGTCCTTTGTCCACTTTTAAATAAAGTTATTTGGTTATTGCTTAAGTTCCTTATGGATTCTGGATATTAGACCTTTGTTGGATGCATAGTTTGTGAATATTTTTCCCATTCTGTATGTTGCCTATTTACTCTGTTGATAGTTTCTTTTGCTGTGCAGAGGCTCTTTAATTAGATTCTACTTGTCAATTTTTGTTTTTGTCTCAATTGTTTTGAGCACATATTCATAAAATCTTTGCCAAGGCTGATGTCCAAAATGGTATTTCCAAGGTTTTCTTCTAGAGTATTCCACCTTTTTAATCCATGAACTCATATGCCTTTTAAGTATTCTCAAGGAACTCTCTTCAGACATAGAATTGACTCACTTGTGTTCACACAGAGAATGAACACCTTATCCTGCCCACACCTGGAGTGGTTTTCTGGGAAATCTTGTGTGGTGTGCATGTCTTTACACACATGCTCAGAAAAAAGATGAATCAGGCCTCAAGGAATTCCTCCCCCTCTCAACATTCAGAGAGAACTGGGACTTAGCTTGTCTATCAGAAACAAAACCGGAAAACAAAACAAAAAAGTTTGAGGGTTTAGCATTTCCATAAGGGCTAAAAATAATTTTTAAACTACTTTGCTTGAAAAGGAGAAAGACAAGTAGGAAGGAAGGAAGGAAGGAAAGAAGGAAGGAAGGAAGGAAGGAAGGAAGGAAGGAAGGAAGGAAGGAAGGAAGGAAGGAAGGAAGGAAGGAAAGAAAGAAAGAAAGAAAGAAAGAAAGAAAGAAAAGAAAAGAAAAGAAAAGAAAAGAAAAGAAAAGAAAAGAAAGAGAAAGAAAGAAAAAAGAAAAGAAAAGAAAGAAAAAGAGAGGCAGGAAAGAAAGAGAAAAACAGAGAGAGAAAAGAAAAAGAAAAAGAGAGCGAGAAAGAAAGAAGAAAGGAGAAATAAAGAAAGAGAGAGAAAGAAAGAAAGAGAAAAGGAAAGGAAAGCAAGCCAGGTGATTGCTAAAGTAGCAGAATCTGAACTCTTCCATCTCAAGGAAGCCCACTGTACTGAGGCCCATTCAGCCTGGAGTTCATGTGCGGAGGCCTGTGGGAGCCTCTCAGGGGGCTGACCCTTAATTGGCAGCAGAAGAAGCAGCTGAGCAGGTGGCAGGGCAGAGACAGGGTAGGGGATGGGAATGGAAAGGGATGGAGAAAGAAGAATGAAGATGGTAAAAGTAGACTCAGGACAGAGTGAATATTTGCTGAAAAGTCAATGGATGAGCAGTCCTTTGTGATGGCCGAAGAGTTCAAGGGCAAACGTCAGCTGAAAAATTAATGCCGAATTCTCTAAACGGATGCTCCATCCATAGAAGCTTGGACATGTCAGTCTTTCTAAAAGCATTTTCAAATACTGACTTGAAATAGTGTTAAATAAATTATGTTATTTTTGGAACATTTGACTTTATTTTTAACACACATTCATAATTCTTCTATCTCCCCCAAATCACTCCCCGCTACAAATAAGAAAAATATATTTTTAATAATATTAAAGTTTCTGTCCCACAGTGCTGTCTTTTTTCCCATTTGGGGTATGGATTTGATGCCCTGGAATATTTCCGTTGGAATATCACCTATTCGTCTACCTTGATTATCACAATGACAGCCGAGGGAAGCCACGCAGTCAATAGATAGGTCTAAAATACAAAGTTGATGAGAAGGGTGGAGTTTGCAAATGAAAGTAATTACACTCATTAGTCAAAAGCAGAGAAAAAAAGAAACTGCAGCCAACAGTTCATTAGAATAGAAAAGGTTTTTCTTAATGAAAGGATATCATGAAACTGACATTTAAAAATGGAATGGATTTTTAAATCATAAGAGATAACACCATTGTCAAGAGAGCAGCAGTACAGAAGTTGATCTTGAATTCTTGGTAAGGTCACAATCTACAGTGTCCTGGATATGTTCAGTAGATCCTTTTCTCTTTTTTTTTTTTTTTTTTTTCCTGAGATGGAGTCTCACTCTGTCGCCCAGGCTGGAGTGCAGTGGCACGATCTCAGCTCACTGCAACCTCCACCTCCTGGGTTCAAGCGATTGTCCTCCCTCAGCCTCCCAAGTAGCCAGGATTACAGATGTGCGCCATCACGCCTGGCTAATTTTTGTATTTTTAATAGAGACGGGATTTCATCATGTTGGCCACGCTGGTCTCGAACTCCTAACCTTGGGTCATCCACCTGCCTCAGCCTCCCAGAGTGCTGGGATTACAGGGGCCACTGCTCCTGGCCTCAGAAGATCCTTTTAGCTATCTGTTTCCGCTTGGTTTGTGCATTTCTTCACCATGCTGAGCTGACAGATACGTATAAGCTATGTGGTGTAGAGGCAACTTTTTTTTTTTTTTTTTCAGGCAACCCCAAGAGGGCTGAAGAGGTTTACAAAATGTTCTGGAGACGCATTCATTGAGGCTCAGTAACTAAAGCTTAACTCAGCCTTTGAGGAATGTATGCTCCTCTTGAGAATCCATTTTGCCCCTTTGTCCTGCTCAGCCCACTGGTGGGGGTTAATGAGCACACAAGAACTCCCATGGCAAGAGCAGGCGCTTCTCATTCAAATTCAGACTGGTCCATTTCTTTCCTTCGTTCACTCTGCTCTCCTAAAACCATCATCCCAGTGTCCTTGCTGCAAAACTTGCCAAGTCATGAGAGGTAAGTCACAAAAAGTTGAACGCTTGACTTTTCGGGTTTTATAGAGAGGTTTGTCTGCAGATACGCAGCATTAAAGACAATTGAGCGACATGCGACATGTCATTTCTCTAACAGCGCGCCCCAAGGTTGTGAACCCCTCAGACAGGTCCAGTTCTTCTCTTACAACCAAACTTGTCTTCCCAGACACTTCCGAATGAGGAAACCTAGGGAGAAACAGAAAAAGAGACAGAGAAAGTATGCACGCACAAGCGCACAAACACAAAATCCAGCTTCCACGGAGGACAGCAGCCTGCTGCACAGTGGGGACCAAGAGATACAAGGCTGCCCGTGTAACAGATGCAAGTTTCCCGTGCTCCGGTTCAGCTGGGAATGCAGGCCGTAAAGCTGAAATAAATCACATGGAACTTGCTGTCATCTCTCTACCTTCCTGCTAAACCCTCCGACACTGCCACTTGACTGGCTGAAGTCGCCGTAGTTTTTAAATGAAGGCTGGAAACTGGCATTGGCAGCACTGCCTAATTTTTAGCTAATACCTTTGTGGGTTCTGCGCTCGCATCTGGCCAGTGCCATCATGCTGAGTATGATTATAATAGGCTGCTGCTCTTTCCCAAGCAGGAAGCTGGAGTCCTGTAACTGACAGGCTAAACAGAAGCTTGTTCCAAACACAACAGCACATCACAGCCAGAGAAGGGTCTGCGGTGCGGGACTTCTCCCAAGGCATAAAAGAGAGAGAGAGAGAGAGAGAGAAATGTGTTAACTGTGCTAACAGTGCCAAGTAATATGCTTCGTTAAAAATTTAATCACCTACAAGTGCAAAACAAGTGCAAAGCAATCATGTTGTAATTAGCACAGCAATTAACACCTCCCTTTTCGATAGCACATGCATCCTAGGAAGGGCAAGATTGCAAGTGTTTATGCTGCTGACAGCCTCAGTTCCTACAGAGAGGGGAAAAATTGCTTAAAGAGAATTTTTTGGTTTCTGGCATTTGGGCTTTTATGTGTTCATGAAACCTCAGAACCAGCTGCCATTTTGGTTTTGTGCGAAAGTTGTTCAGCTCTGTGGTAAAACTAACTTCCCCATTTTGTGTGTTAGCTAAAGCTTCTCACTAGCACCACCTTCACCTTTTCTAACATTAAAATATAAATAAATTAGTATTAGGACCAAATTTGTCATGCACATTCACACAATTTGCAGCTAAGCAGTGCTTCCTACCAAAAGAAAAAGAGAATTGTCTTCTTCAGTCCTTTATCCAAAGCCACAATTAAAAAAAAAAAAAAAAAAAAATTCTCAATACCAGGATAAATGACTACTGGAAAAATGTTCTAAAAGTATTCCTGCCAAAAAATAAATTAAAATAAATAAAAGTATTCTTTCTATCACTTTAGAAAATTTAGGTATCTTCTATGTCACCAAGACCAGTTTTAAGGACTAAGCATCAGTTGGGTTTTTTTGTTTGTTTGTTTGTTTGTTTTTACTTTAAGTTCCAGGATACATGTGCAGAATGTGCAGGTTTGTTACATAGGTAAACACATGCCATAGTGGTTTGCTGCACCTGGTCTTTGCAATGAGCATCAGTTCTCTGAGGAAGTCAGGGAACGAAGGAAGGTAGAAGATCCTTCTGTATCACCTCATATCAAGCCCAAGTCCAATAACTGGTCTAGATAGAATGTGGCACCACAGCTGCCTGGTATTAAGTGGGAAGTACCTATTCCAGCATGTACTGCCTATTAACCTGATTTATAGGTACCCTAGAGCTCATCTCAATACATAGAGATTTGTGGGTAAAACAGCTGGGAAAATAGAGCAAGTAGTCTTCAATTCCCCTACTGGAGAGTTAATCTTTAACTTTCCAATCTCTTGTCTCTATCCCAGATAGATAAAAGCCTGTCAGAATACGCAGTCTGAGATGCCACTGACTAGAATTTCATCTAAGGCCTCAAAGTCCTTGGCACAGTTTTAGAAATGACTCATTACAAGAATGAAACCCAGTTAGCAACTCTAAAATTCTAAATGTCTTTGAAAAGAGTTATATAAGGAAATTTTCTTTAAGTATGAAATATCTAAGAATTTAAGAAACAATATGAGGGAAAAGCAAATAAAATCTTTAGGATAAATTTGTTTTATTCTCATTGGCCATTGATCATGGAATGAATGTGTTTTAAGGAGCAGAGGAAACATTTGGAGTGTGATGTTTGAAGGCCAGAAAGCAATTGCCTAAACTTTACATTTCTTTTTTCTTTTTCTTTTCTTTTCTTTCTTTCTTTTTTTTTTTTTTTTTGAGATGGAGTTTCCCTCTTGTTGCCCAGGTTGGAGTGCAATGATGTGATCTCGGCTCACCATAACCTCCACCTCCCAGGTTCAAGCAATTCTCCTGCCTCAGCCTCCCAAGTAGTTGGGATTACAGGCATGCACCACCACATCCGGCTAATTTTCTATTTTTAGTAGAGGTGGGGTTTCTCCATGGTGGTCAGGCTGATCTTGAACTTCAGACCTCAGGTAGTCGGCCTGCCTCGGCCTCCCAAAGTGCTGGGATTACAGGCATGAGCCACCGCGCCCTGCTAAGCTTTACATTTCTACAGTTGACTTTGTAACAACATTGCTAAGATAGGAGCAATGAAAAGCAAGAGTCTCTAAGAACTGGCTAACATGCCAACAGTCTGCGGTCTATAGTGCAGGCATTCATAGAAGTTAGTCACTTTCCTGGTTTGCTATTTCCTTTTCCCAGCAATTCTTTTGTTCAAGCTCAGATGCCCATCCCAAAAAGCTGAGAAAAGAAACCTCAGTAAGACAGAAGACTCAGTAAGACAGAAGACACAAGCTGCAATGAAAAATTCACACTGGAAACCTCAGTAGGAAGTAAAATGAAACCCCTGTCTCAAATACAAAGAAGACAAATGTCTTATTATGCTAAAAAGCCTCAAATTAAGTGTGTAGAGCTACTTGGAATAGACAGTTCCCATAGTCATAGTTTTTATTCATTCTTACAAAAACAGTCTTTTGAGACCAATGTTCTTTAAATATTGCTATCCTTTGCAAAACTGGTTAAAAATGTCTGCTGTATTGAAGCCTTAATCCAAAGACCCAGATGATATATTTCTGCAGTTGCATTTATTTCTAATTAATATTATATCTCTGTTGCTCAATGTTTATTTTCTCTTTCATCAGGAAGACTTGAATCCCAGATAATTTAAAAACAAGTCATGTGCAACTTTTGTAATTATCAACTTATATACTTGCTAATCAATTCATTCATTTAATAAGGAGTACTTACTATGTGCCCGGCACTGATACAGGACTAGGCACTTTTTACACTATAAAAACAAACTAGTAACCATGAAAAAAATAAGGACTCCAAGGCTGTAAGCTCTATGAGAAGCTTTTTTTTCACTATCATATCCCTATTCTTCCTAGCATGTCTTAGAAATCTGTGAAATGAATGAATGAATGAATCAATGATCAACACCTCCACAAGCTGACAGCCTAGGAGTAAACTCAGTATGTAAACGTATCTCATACAACTTCTAAATTGATGAGTGCTATGAGACAAAGACACAATTGGGTCAGAAGTTCAATGGACAAATAATCATAATAATTTTAAAAAGAGACACATTAAGTGCTAGAGGCGAATGGAGACATAATTCCATTGTAAGTACTGGAGTGAGAAGATAGAGTTAGGATGACAGAAACAATGGGTGTTTCAGTTTTGCAGGAAAATGGTGTCTCTCAGCGGGGATAATGTTGGAACAATGCTGGAAAGGTAGGTGATGGCAGATCACAGAAGGCTTGAATGCCTGCCAAAGAAAAGTAAGTTCAGAGAGAAGCCAGTAAGGGGAGTGTAAAACTGATTAGACTGGAAATAGACTGGCAACAGAGAGACCAATTAGGAAGCTATTGGGACAGTCCACGCACAAGTTAAAGATTACCTGAGCTGGGTAAAGGCAATTTTACAAGGAGTAAAAGTCAAGAAACTGGTGAATTTCTAGCAGAAGCTGACAAGTTAGAGCCAGGCCATGCCAAACAACACACCAAGGTTTCGATGCTTGGTGGCCGGGGAGATACACGCTCCGCTCACGGAAATTGCGACCACAGAAACGAGCATTTTGCAGAGATGAGATGAAGGTTTTGGTTTTATATGCACTATTTTTAAAGAATGGCTGGATATTTGGTGGCAAATGAAAAACACCTGGAAATGTCAAACGAAAGCCCAAGAAAGAAGTCTAAACTAAAGGTAAAAACAAAACTTTAGGATCCTCTGTGTATAGTTTCAGAATCAGCATGTGGTTGAAGCCATGAAGTTGAATGAGAGAGAAAAGAAAAGTGTAGATAGAACCTTGAATACTGGCTAAATGTAGGAGGAAGAAAGGAAGCCAGGGAGGGAAGAAGGTGATTCAGAGCCATGAAATCCAAAGAGGAGAATTTCCAAAAGCTTGTGGTGCCAAATGTTGCAGAGAGATGAAAGTAAATATGAACTGAGAAAAAGCCATTGGATTGGATCACCTAGAAATGATTGGTGACCATTGAGAATGCAATTTCCATAGACTGGCTAAGGTCAGTAAACCAACTACAAGAAATTATGGGTGGAGAGGATGATAAATCAGTGGAAGAGAGAATACAGATGATGCTTTCAAGAACACTGGCCTTTACGAGAAGGAAAAAAATAGGAGACTGTCTTAGGAAAGAACAGGTCAAAGGTTAGTTTCTTTAAGACAAGTGTGCCTCAAAGTGAAGGAGAGTATTTATCAATAAGATTGTAGACTCTTAGACAAGGCAGCATGAGAGGGGGAGAAAAAGTTAAAAAAAATAAATAAATAAAAATAAAAGATTGAAGACACAAGTAGGAAGAGATAATTGGTGGAGCAAGTTTTTCAGAGCAAACAAGAGGAAATGTAATGGCCCGGAAGACTATCACTTCAGAGAACTAAAGGAGAATTTCTTCTGCGGAGGCAGTAGAAAAGTGAAGACAAACTTAGTGAAAAGAAATAAGTGAAAAATGAAAAATTTTGAAGGACTTGACATTTTCCTTAAAACAGGGGGAGCTGGCCGGGCGCGGTGGCTCACACCTGTAATCCCAGCACTTTGGGAGGCCGAGACGGGCGGATCACGAGGTCAGGAGATCGAGACCATCCTGGCTAACACGGTGAAACCCCGTCTCTACTAAAAAAAAAAAATACAAAAAACTAGCCGGGTGAGGTGGTGGGCGCCTGTAGTCCCAGCTCTCGGGAGGCTGAGGCAGGAGAATGGCGTAAACCCGGGATGCGGAGCTTGCAGTGAGCTGAGATCTGGCCACTGCACTACAGCCTGGGCGACAGAGCGAGACTCCATCTCAAAAAAAAAAAAAAAACAGGGGGAGCCAATTAAGACTTCTACTTCTGGGTAAATGAAGTAGATATATTTTTTTTCTATTCCTCTTGCTAAGTACAACTAAAGACCCTGGGCATTACATATAAAAGAAATGTAAGAAGGCTCTGAAAGATAGAAAGAAGAAAGCAGACCAGCTGGAAACCTCAGGACCCGAGGAATAATACAGTGTTGAATTCCTTAAGTTTTATTTTTGCCTTCTAAGTTGTAGACTTGGAGCTAAGCAGCCAACCCAGAAATTCCAACAAGCACAGGACAAACAAACAAACAAGAACCTCAAGCACCAGGAAAGGAAGAACAGCCTAACAAGACAGAAAAACTTGCAGACAGTAGTCATTCTACTCCAGTGAAACCCTACAGAACATCTGAAGCCCTACCACACCCACACCAGCAAAGGCCGGGTGGAAAGCCTAGACTTCCACTCTCACAAGGCTGTAACAAGTGCCCAAACATACCTACAAGGATGGTAGGCCTCAGAAAAGGCCAAACAGGGAGATGGAACATTCATCTCTATCAGAATGTAATGTGAGTGAGGCCACAGGGACAGCAACAAGGCCCTGCTATGCCACCACCACATAGCTCTCAGTGGATGCCTAGTGGGGAGCTGAAACACCCAGTCTCGGTCAGCACTAATGAGGACCCCCTAGATTTCTTCTCCTATATGACAGTAATGAGGAGTCACCCCTACACCCATTGTCACAGAGTGTCAGAAGAAGACAGTCAAAACAGAAAGTCGAAATAAGATCCAGAGTCTCATGACATACTACCAAAAACTGTCCAGGTTTCAACTGAAAATCATGCATCATACCAAGAAATAGGAAGGTCTCAAATCGAATGAAAAAAAGACAACCAACAGATAACAACATCAAGGTGACAGAGATGTTAGAATTACCTGATGACAATTTTAAAGCAGCCATTATAAAATGCTCTAATAAGCAATAACAAACACACATGGAACAGATGAAGTTGTAGGAAATTTCAGTGAGAAATAGAATACTCAGCAAACAAATAGAAAATATAAATGAAACCCAAATGGAAGTTTTAGAACTGAAAAACACAATAACCCAAGTAGAAAACTCATTGCATAGGCTCAATAACAGAATGAGAGAGATAAAGAAAAGTATTAGAGGACTGAAATAGAACAATGGAAGTTACCCAAACTGAAAAACAACAAAAAACAATTGACTGGAAAAAGGAAATGAACAGAGACTAAGAAATATGTGGGACTATAACCAAAGCATTAACATGTATGTTAACGTTCATAACATTTTGTTCTATGAGAGTCTCAGACAATAAGGAGAAAGAGGGTAGAGTTAAAAATGAAATAATGCCTGAAAACTTCCCAACTTTCTCAAACAGGATAAACCCAAAGAAATTTACACCAAGACATATCAAAGTAAAATTTCAGAAAACGAAAAACAAATAAAAATGATTGAAAGCAGCATGACAGAAATAATGCCTTACTTATAGGTGGACAAATAATTCAAAGACAACATATTTCTTATCAGAAATCATGGAGGCCAGAATAAAGTGGCACAACATTTTACAAGTGCCAAAAGAAAAGAATTGTCTATCAGAATTCTATAACTATCAAAAATGTGCCTCATAAATGAAAGGGAAATCAGGAAATTCACAGATGAAGAAAAATTAAGATAATTTTTCACCAGCAGATCTACTCTAACAGAATGGCTAAAGGAAGTTCTCTAAGCAGAAAGGAAACCAACAAACAGGGAGGAAGAAAGAACACAGTAAGTATTAATGTGAGTAAATACAATAGGCTTTCCTCGCATCTTCAGAATTATGTCTGACAGTTGAGGCAAAAATTATAACACTGTCTGATATGGTACTAAATGTTTGTAAAGGAAATATTTAAGACAATTCTATTGTAAAGAAGAACAGTAAAGAGATATAAAGAGATGCAAGTTTCTTATACTTTTCTCAAACCAGTAAAATAACATCAGCAGGCTACAATAAGTTATACATATAGAATACAATACTGAGAGAAGCCACTAAAAATATATACACAGAGATACATTCAAACTACTACAGGTAAATCCAAATGGAATTCTAAAAAATGTTCAAGTAACACAGAAGAGGGCAGGAAAAAAGAAACAGAAAAATAAAAAATAGAACAAACCAAAAACAAACAAACAAACAAAAGCAGACTTAAGCCTTAACATATCAGTAATTACATTAAATTTCAGCAGTCTGAATATACCAATTAAAAGACAAATATTGGCAGAGTAGATGGAAAATGTGACCCAAGTACATGCTTTCTACAAGAAACTCACTTCAAATATAAAAATATAGGGAGTTGAAAATAAAGATGGAAAATGATATTCCATGCAAACATTAATCAAAATAAAACAGCAGTGACTGTATTCCTATCAGAAAAAGTAAACTTGAAAGCAAAAAAAAAAAAATTATCAAAGACAAAAAAAGGCCTTCTATAATGATAAAAAGGGTCAATTTACCGTGAAGACATGACTATCCTAAGTGCGTATGTACCAAACAGCAGAGCTACAATATATGTGAAGCAAAAGCTTATAAAACTGAAAGGAGAAATAGACAAATCCACAAGTATAGTTTGATAACTCAACATCTTCTCTCAACAGTTCTCAGGGAAATTAAACAAAAAAAAATCAACAAGAATATAGGAAACTCAGTATCACTGTCAAATGACAAGATCCAATCAACACTGATAGAATATTGCACCCACCAATAGCAGCATACACATTCTTTTCAAGTGTCCAGGGAATGTACATAAAGATAGATCATATCCTGGGCCATAAAACATACCTCCACAGATTGGAGGAATTGAAGTCATTCAGCGTGCATTCTCTGCACAATGGAATCAAACTGGAAATCAGTAATAGGAAAATCTCCACACACTTGGAAATGAAACACCATACTTCTGTGGTCAAAAGGAATGTCTTTAGTCAAAAGGAATACCTTGAGAACATTAAGAAAATTTAAAAATACATTAAACGGAATGAAAACGAAAATAAAGTATATCAGAATTTGTGGAACACAGCTAAAGCCGTGCTGAGAAGTAAATTTACATCACTAAATACATACATTGAAAAAGTGAAAGCCTCAAGTGAATTTTCTAAACTCCCACCCCAAGAACCTTGAAAAAGATAAAAAATAAACCCAAAGCAAGAAAGAAACAATAGAGCATAAATCAGTAAAATTGAAACCAGAAAAAAATTTAAAAATTAATTTAAAAAGAGAGATGATTCTTTGAAAAGGTTGATAAAGTTGACAAAATTCTAGCAAGACTGACAAAGAAAAGAAGAAAGTAGACACAAATTACTAGTATGAGGAATGAAACAGGAGCTATCACTATAGACTGAGAAAGCCTCTCTTCCTTGACCTAACTAACTATAGTCAGGCTCCTATGAACTCTCTTCTTGACTAGGCCATAATTTGGGGGCTTCCATGCTCATCTCTGTTTAGTCCAGTTTTAGCAAGAATCCAGCTGGGTCAGTTTAGGGAAAATCCTCCACCTATAATAGCTGATCAAATTCCTTATCCCCTACCCATAATATCTTATCACTCTGGCATGCCTTTGGCAATAATCCTGTCAAGTCAGTTTAGCCAGAATCCCCCTTAACCCTGATGATTCCTCCTAGTAATTTTCCATCTACTGACCTCCCTGCTCCACTCCTCACCCTGCTCCTGGGGCTATAAATCTCCACTTGTCCTGTTGTATTCAGAATTGAGCCTGATCTCTCTCTCCTATTACAAAACTCCACTGTAGTAGCCCCCTTTGAATAATCTGCCTTTTCATTCTTTAACAAATGTCAAGAATAATTTTTCATCTTTGACAGAATCCTACAAGTATCAAAAGTATAAGAAAGGTATACTACCAACAACTTTAACAAATGCATCTGAAAACTTAGGTGAAATGAACTAGTTCTTTAAAAGTATAAAGTACCACAACTCACTCAACATGAAACAAATAATTTGAATAGTTTTAAAACTATTTTAAAAATGGAATTTGTGATTTAAACACTCCCAAAGTAAAAATCTTCAGGCTCAAACAATTTTGCTGGTGAATTTTGCCACATATTTAAAGATGAATTAATACTAATTCTGCAAAATATTTACAAAAAAATAGAATAAGAGGGAACTCATTCCAATTCATTTTATGAAGGTGATATTACCCTGATGCCAAAACCAGACAAATATTATTATGAAAAAAGCAAACCACAGACTGATAGGCCTCATGAATATAGACACAAAATTCCTTAACAAAATGTTTGCAAATAGAATTCAGCAATATGAAAATAAAGTATGTACCATGACCAAGTGAGATTCATTCCAGAGATGCAAGGCTGGATCAATATTTGAAAATCAATCAAACAGGCTAAAGAAAAAAAAAAAAGAAGAAAAATTACATGATTATATTTTTCATGCAGAAAACATCTTTGACAAAATAAACACCAATTCTTGATTGAAACACTCAGAAAAATAGGAATAGAATAAGACCTCTTCAAATTCATAAAGAACATTTATAACAATAACTACAGCTAACATTTAATGATGAAAGACAATGCTTTCCTCCTAAGAGCTGAAACAAAGCAAGGATGTCCACTTTCATCTTTCTTATTCACCATAGTGTTAGAAGTTCTAGACAGTGCAATAACGCAAGAAAAGGAAATAAAGGCACATATATGTATATGCCTTTGACATATATATATGTCAAAAGGAAGAAATTAAACTACAGAACAAAACCAGCAGAAAACATAATTGTCTACATAGAAAATCCTAAGAAATGTACAAATGTCTCACAGAAATAGGCTGAGTATGGTGGAAGGTGGAGGTGAGAGGATCACTTGAACCTAGGAGTTCAAGACCAGCCTGGGTAAAAGAACAAGACCCCATCTCTAAAAAAAAAAAAAAAAAAATAGCCAAGCATGGTGGCATAGCTTATAGTTCCAGTTACTTGGGAGGCTGAGGCAGGAGGATTACTTAAGCCCAGGAGTTCAAGGCTACAGTGAGCCATGATTGCACCACTATACTTCAGGCTGGGTAACAAGAGTGAGACTTCGTCTCAAACAAACAAAAAACTCATAGAACTAATAAATGAATCAGATAGGTCCAGAATATAAGATAAACATACAAAATCAATCATATTTCTACATACTTCCAATGAAAAGGTGGACACTGAAATTGAAAATACAAGATCATTTACAATTGCTCAAAAAAATAAATAAAAATACTTATGTGTATGTCTAACACATATGTGGGATTTTGTATGCTGAAAACCATGAAACACTGATTTAAGAAATCAAAGATGTTATAAATACATGAAGAGACATATGCTCTTCACAGATTGGAAGTGTGAACATAATAAAGATGTCAGTTCTCCCCAAATTGATATGAGTTTATCAAGTTAGTTTCCTAAGGCTGCTGAAACAAGTTTCTACAAACAGTATTTTAAAACAAGAGAATATGTTTCCCTCACAGTTCTGGAGGCCAGGAGTTTGAAATAAAGGGATCAGCAGGACTGCTTTCTTCTGAGATCTCTAAGGGACAAATCTGTTCCTGGCCTCTCTCCCAGCTTCTGGTGGCTGCCAGAAATCCTTGGTCTTCCTTGACTTGTGGCAGCAAAACTCCAGTCTCTGCCTTCATCCTCACATGGCCTTCTTCTTTATGTGTCTTTATGTCTCTCTGTGTCCTCTCCTCTTCTTATAAGGACACCAGTCATTGGATATAGTGCCCACCCTAATCCAATACGACCTCATGTTAGGTTAAATAATTACATTTACAAAGATGCCATATTAGTTGGTTCTTGCACTGCTATAAAGAACTACCTGGGCCAGGCGCAGTGGCTCACGCCTGTAATCTCAGCACTTTGGGAGGCCAAGGCAGGTGGATCACAGGGTCAGGAGATTGAGACCATCCTATCTAACACAGTGAAACTCTGTCTCTACTAAAAATATAAAAAATTAGCTGGGCACGGTGGCGGGCACCTGTAGTCCCAGCTATTCAGGAGGCTGAGGCAGGAGAATGGTGTGAACCTGGGAGGCAGAGCTTGCACTGAGCCGAGATCATGCCACTGCACTCCAGTCTGGGCAACAGAGCGAGACTCCATCTCAAAAAAAAAAAGGAACTACCTGATACTGGGTAATTTATTTTTTAAAAAAAGAAAGAGGTTTAATTGGCTCCTGGTTCTGTGGGTTGTGCAGGAAGCATGGCTGGGGAGGCCTCAGGAAACTTACAATCATGGCAGAAGGCAAAAAGGAAGCAGGCATGTCTTACGTGGCTGGAGCAAGAGGAAGAGAGTTAAGGTGATAGTGCTATACACTTTTAAACAGCCAGATCCTGTTAGAACTCATGACAACAGCACCAGGAGAAAGATGTTAAACCGTTAGAAACCACCCCGCAATTGAATCACCTCCCACCAGGCCCCACCTCCAACTTTGGGGATTACAGTTCAACATGAGATTTGGGTGAGGACACAGAACCAAACCATATCAAATATGGTTTGTTTCCAAATAGGTTCATGTTCTGATGTTCTGAGTGGACATGAATTTCAGGAAGATGCTCTTCAACCCACCAAAAAGTTTAACACAATTCCATCAAAAATCTCAGGGAGATTTTTTGTAGATAATAGACAAGATTACAACAAAATTTATGTAGAAAGGCAAAGGATCTAGAATAGTTAAAGTAATTTTGAAAAAGAACAACAAAGTCAGAGGAATCATTCTTTCCCATTTCAAGACTTGATATAGCTACAGTAATCACCACTGTGTAGTATTGGTGGAGGGATAGACACATGGATCAATGGAACAGATCAGAGAACCCAGAAACTGATCCACACAAATATGTCCAGGTGATTTTGGGCAAGGTTGCAAAAGCATCTCCATGGAGGAAAGATCACTTTTTCAACAAATACTGCAGGAGCATGTGGCTAACCATAGGAATAAATATGACCTCAACCTAACCCTCACATCTTATACCGAAATTAAGTTGAAATGATCATGGGCTCAAACTATAAACCTTTTAGAGAAGATCTTCAGGAGCTCAGGTTAGGCAAAGAATTCTTAGGCTTGACACCAAAAGCCTAAATTGGACTTTATCAGTATTTAAATTTTTGCTCTGTGAAAGGTTCTGTTGAAAGGATGGAAAGAGAAGTTACAGCCTGAGAGAAATACAACAAAATAATATCACAAATCACATATCCAACAGAAGCTTAGAATTTAGAATAACAAAGAACTCTCAGAATTCAACATTTAAAAACAAAACCTGAGCAATCCAGTTAAAAAATAAGCAAAAGATATGCAGAGAAATTTCAGAGAAGAGAATATACAGATGGTATATTAGTCTGTTTGCAGGCTGCTGATAAAGACATACCTGAGACTGGGAAGAAAAAGAGGTTTAATTGGACTTACAGCTCCACATGGCTGGGGAGACCTCAGAATCATGGTGGGAGATGAAAGGCACTTCTTACATGGTGGCAGCAAGAGGAAAAGTGAGGAAGAAGCAAAAGCGAAAACCCCCGATAAACCCATCAGATCTCGTGAGACTTATTCACTATCACGAGAATAGCAAGGGAAACACCAGCCCCTATGATTCAAGTGCCTCCCCCTGGGTACCTCCCACAACACATGAGAATTCTGGGAGATACAATTCAAGTTGAGATTTAGGTTAGGGACACAGCCAAGCCATATCAGATGGCAAATAAGCACATGAAAAGATGTTCACCATCATTAGTGATTAGGAAAATGCAATTTAAAACCATAATGAGATATCATTACGCACCTATTAAAATGGCTAAGATAAAAAATAGTGACAACACCAAATGCTGGTAAGGATGCAGAGAAACTGGATCATTCATGCATTGCTGGTGGGAATGTAAAATAGTACAGTTCCTCTGGAAAGCGGCTTGGCAGTTTCTTTAAACATGCAAATACCACACAACTGAACTCTAGGCATTTATTCTGGAGGGAAAAAAAAAAAAAGAAAAAAGCTTTAGACAAATGTTTAGAGCAGCTTTATTTATAATAGCTAAAAACTGGAAACAATCCAGATGTCCTTGAACAGATTAATGATTCAACAGACTGTTGAATCCACATCATGGAATACTCCTCATATCTATACTCACATATATGTCAATATAAGTATGTGTGTTGCTACATGCAAAACCACTGAAGGATTATGCTCAGTGAAAAAATAAAAAAAGTTTTAAAAGGTTACGTACTGTATGAGCTGATTTATTAATTTTTTTTTTTTTGACACATTTTCTCACTCTGTTGCCCAGGCTGGAGTGCAGTGGCACAATCTCAGCTCACTACAACCTCTGCCTCCTAGGTTCAAGCAATTCTCGTGCCTCAGCCTCCCTAGTAGCTGGGACTACAGGTACGGGCCACCATGCCCAGCTAATTTTATCTTTTTAGTAGAGATGGGGTTTCATCATGTTGACCAGGCTGGTTTCGAACTCTTGACCTCAGGTGATCCACCCACCTCGGCCTCCCAAAGTTCTGGGATTACAGGCGTGAGCCATTACACCCAGCCCTGTATGATCTGATTTATTATAATTTTGTCAAAACTATGCAAATAAAGAACGGTTTAGTGCATGCCAGAGGTTAGAAGATAGAGGGGAAGGAGGGAAGTGTGTCTGGCTATAACAGGGCAGCAGGAGGGATCTTTCTGATTACAGCAATGTTCTCTATCTTGACTATATCAGTGTCAATATTCTGGTTGTGATATTATACTATAGTTTTGCAAGATGCTGCCATTGGAGGAAATTGGGTGCATGGGATCTCTGCATTGTTTTTTACAACTGCATGCAAATGTACAGGTATCCTAAAATAAGAAGTTTAATTTAAGAACATAATAACTGTGGCTGCTATATAATAATTGGTATATATGAGTATTAAGTAAAATGAATTAAGCTAAAAAATGAAATAGGAGGAGGCACTGGCAGGAAGTGGAGGTGGAAAGTCTTTGAAAAGGTGTTATATTCCTACTTGATGGGAAGTTAGAGAGATTATTTAGAATTGATTCTCCCTCCATTTTCAAGTATCATAGAAATGCATTAAATATTGAAGTGCACAAACACACATATATACAAATATCCTTATGTCCCAAGCACAAAGCAGAGTGTCAAAAGAAACTAAAACAAAAAGCAAAAAATGCAGGGAGAATGATGAATATATACATTTCAGGGATGTGGTAGTAATAATCATGGTAGTAGCATTAACCATTTACTGAATACTTACAATAGCCACCAGTGAAGTGCTTGCCATTCATTGTCTCATTGCATCGTTTCCAAGCAAATTTTGTCAATATCCCAATTTTATAGATGAAGAACTTGAAGCCTGTAGAAGTTAAAATCACCCAGCTGAGAAACGGCCAAGCAAGAGAACAAACCCTGATTTGAGAGCTGATGGTCCCCCTGCTGAATTGTCAAAAGAAAACATACATGTGGCCAACAATCATATGAAAAAAAGCTCAACATCATTGATCAGTAGAGAAATACAAATCAAAACCACAATGAGATACCATCTCACACCAGTCAGATTGGCAATTACTAAAAAGTCAAAAAAATAACACATGGTGGTGAGGCTATGGAGAAATAGAACACTTAGATAATGTGGGAGGGTAAATTACTTCAACCATTGTGGAAGACAGTGTGGCAATGCCTCAAAGACCTAGAGGCAGAAATACCATTAGACCCAGCAATTTCATTACTGGGTATAAACCCAAAAAAATATAAATCATTCTATTATAAAGACATATGCCCAGTATGTTCATTGCAGCACTACTCACAGTAGCAAAGACATGGAATCAACCCAAATGCCCATCAATGATAGACTGGATAAAGAAAATGTGGTACATATACACCATAGAATGCTATGCAGCCATAAAAAAGGAACCAGATCATGTCCTATGCAGGGACATGGATGGAGTTGGAAGTCATTATCCTTCGCAAACTAATGCTGAAACAGAAAACCAAATACCACATGTTCTCGCTTACTAGTGGGAGCTAAATGATGAGANAAACAGAAAACCAAATACCACATGTTCTCGCTTACTAGTGGGAGCTAAATGATGAGAACACATGGGCACATAGAGGTGAACAATGCACACTAGGGCCATTGAAGGGTAGAGGGTTGGAGAAGGGAGAGGATCAGGAAAAATAAGTAATGGATACTAGGCTTAATACTTGGATGATGAAATAATCTGTACAACAAATCCCCGTGACACACATTTACCTATGTAACAAACCTACACATCCTGCACATGTACCCATGAACTTTGAATAAAAGTTGAAAAATAAAAATAAATCAACAATCTCCTAAGAAGAGAAAAAAAAAAGAAGAAAAAGAAAATGACCTTGTCAGACCTTTGACCACGAGGTCCTCTGACCCATGAAACCAGGAGACAGGAGAGTAACTCAGAGAACCCAAGCCTGGACTCAAGAAGATCCACCTTCCTTCCTTCAGTTTAAACATTTAAACTTCCTCAGGAGATTGGAAAAACTCAGGCCCAAACAACCTTGGTTTCCACTGTTTTCCTCAAATGGTTTCCAAAATCCATTTGAAATCTGTTGCTATTTCTGTAAGGATGGGACCAAAATGAGGGTATCCTTAAAGTGTTAATTTCTTAGGCTTTGTCATGACTGTTAGTGATGGTAATTATTTAAATGATACTGGTTAATTTGTTTTATTGTTTCACATAGTTTGATTTATTTGCTATTTATTGGTTCACTTATATAATGAGTAGGGTTAGATTAATAGATTTTTGAATGTAAATTCATTTCCACTAATGTTTATGAGCTACATTTGTAGATGTGGTTTAAATAAATACACAACCAGGAATCAGGATTACAGTGTATTTTCAGAGTAATAAAGTGAGAATTCAAATATGTTGCAATAATAAATAAGATACGCAGATTCACAAAGAAAACCATCTACCAGAGATGGGAGGCATAGCCAAATTCTCTCACAGTAAACAGATCCCATTTTCTTCCTGACCTGCCTAAAATGAAAACTGTAAAATAAGAAGCCCAGGGTCACAGGTACTTCTGTATGCTATGTCACTGAGAAAGGCTTCTACACTGTCCTACTTGGCCCTGATGTTTGGGGTATCCTGGCAGTCAGAGGGCTTCTGAGAAAAGCACTTCAGGGCAGCTTCTCTGCTGGTCCTGCTGTCTCATGCCCTGCTGCATCTAGCTGCAGTTCCTACAGAATACCACGCACCAGGGTGAATGAAGGAGACCAGGGAGGCGCTGGAGCTTCCCTGCAAAATCCTTTGCATGCTCAGCACTGCACACGCTCCTCAGCTGATTATAGGTAAGGAAATGACCAGAAATAGGTTGCTCCCTGACTTGGGATGGATGAACCCCTCCCAAGCACGAGGGTATTGCTGAGTACACCAGGAGAATCCACTGGCTAAGAGGGGCCTTGGTGCCCTGGGAGAACTGATTTATCTTATGTGGAAGAACAGCAGAAATATCTCTTTACTTGTTGATGCACTTTCAAAATGGTAAAAAATAATAATAATAATAAATATATATAAATAGATTTTTGAATACAAATTTATGTTCACTAATGTTTATTACTCACATACAGAAATAAATATTTTACATAATTCCATATCTGTGATATTAATACTTAACACATATAGCACTTCTATTCTGCTTATTAAATACATCGCCTAATTTAATTCCTACAACAAATGAGGTTATTTGCATTATCATCATTATTCTCATTTAACAGATGAGAAACTGAGACACAGAAAGATGAATTAGTTAGCCTAGATTTACACAGCTAATGAGTGCAGAGCTGGGATTCAAAGCTGGGCCTCAGTTGGCTGAGGTGGCTCACATCTGTAATCCCAGCACTTTGGGAGGCTGAGACAGGTGGATCACCTGAGGTCGGGAGTTTAAGAGCAGCTTGACCAACATGGAGAAACCCCGTCTCTACTAAAACTACAAAGTTAGCCAGGCGTGGTGGCCTGTGCCTGTAATCTCAGCTACTCGGGAGACTGAGGCAGGAGAATCACTTGAACCTGGGAGGCAGAAGTTGCAGTGAGCCAAGATCGTGTCATTGTACTCCAGCCTGGGCAACAAAAGCAAAACTCTGTCTCAAAACACAAACAAACAAAAAAATTAGCCAGGTGTGGTGGCACACACCTGTAATCCCAACTACTCGGGAGGCTGAGGCTGGAAAATCGCTTGAACCTAGGAGGCGGAGCTTTCAGTGAGCCGAGATAGCGCCATTGTACTCCAGCCTGGGCAACAAGAGCAAAACTCTGACTCAAAAAAAAAAAACCCAAACCTGGGCCTCCTGCCAACTGTGGGCAGAGCCACTGCACTGTCCCATTCCCTAAATCTTCAAGGCCCAGCAAGCCCAGATGTATAGAGGCCAGCTCCCAGTGGCAGGAAAAATCAGGCCTTTAAGAATCTTTGAACCATGTGAAACCTTTATTCTGGAACTCAGACAGATGAATTTGTCAGTACTTGTGCTCCTTCTGCAGATTGCTGGGTTTCAAGTCCCAGGTCTACAACTTAATAGTTGTGTGGCCAAAGGAAAGTCACCTAATCTCTAGGCCTCTCAGATTCCCATTCCATAAAATGAAGAAAAGGGCAGGACGCGGTGGCTCACGCCTGTAATCCCAACACTTTGGGAGGCCAAAGCAGATGGATCATGAGGCCAGGAGTTCAAGACCAGCCTGGCCAACATAATGAAACCCCGTCTCTACTAAAACTGCAAAAATTAACTGGGTGTGGCAGTGAGCACCTGTAATCCCAGCTACTCAGGAGGCTGAGGCAGGAGAATCGCTTGGCCTGGGAGGCGGAGGTAGCAGTGAGCTGAGATTGAACCACTGCACTCCAGCCTGGGAGACAGAGCAGGACTCTGTCTAAAAAAAAAAATAAAAATAAAAATAAAATGAAGAAAAGGATAGTTGCACTTATGTCATAAGTTCATTTTAAAGATCATATGAGTTAATATCTTCATAACCATTTGAAACCATGCTAGGCATATGGTAAATGCCATGTTAGCTACTGTTATCCCTGGGTAGATGTCCCATGCCTGATTCATCCCTGTGTCCCCCACAGAGCTGAGACCATAATGGAAGTCAATTAATATTGATGGAGTTAATAAACAAGCAAGGCTTTAGGAAGGAGGAGACACTTAAGGAGGCCTCCTATGAGGAGTGAAATTTGGAAAGGTAGAGGAATTAGAGAAAGGCATTTTAGGAGCAGGAATTGGTTGAAGGTACTGGAAGAGTAGGAGGAGCCAAGATAGTTGATACGGTTTTGCTGTGTCCCCACCCAAATCTCATCTTGAATTGTAGCTCCCATAATCCCCACATGTCATGGGAGGCACCTGGTGGGAGGTAACGGACTCATTGGGCTGGTTTTTTCCCATGCTGTTCTCATGATAGTGAATAAATCTCACAAGATTTGATGGTTTTATAAAGGGCAGTTCCCTGCACACACTCTCTTGCCTGCCACCATATCAGACTTGCCTTTTTCCTCTTTCAGCTTCCACCATGATTATGAGGCCTCCCCAGCTGTGTGGAACTGTGAGTTCATTAAACCTCTTTTTCTTTATAAATTACCCAGTCTTAGGTATTTCTTCATAACAGTATGAAAATGGACTAATACAGTAGTCCTGTGGGACTATAAGGAGACAAAACCAACTGGAGTGGAGGACTCTAGCTGGAAAGTACATGGGTAATAACAAAGAAAAGCAGGGTGGGGTCAAAAGATGAAAATCTGGAATAGCCTAGGCTATTCCAGGTCTGTGGCCCTCTCAGGTCTGTGCTCTTCTCTTTCCATTTCTATATGGTTAAGAATCTTGGTAGATGGCGGCCGGGCGCTATGGCTCACGCCTGTAATCCCAGCACTTTGGGAGGCCAAGGCAGGCCGATCATGAGGTCAGGAGATCGAGACCATCTCTAACACGGTGAAACCCCGTCTCTACTAAAAATAACAAAAAAATTAGCCGGGCATGGTGGTGGGCACCTGTAGTCCCAGCTACTCAGGAGGCTGAGGCAGGAGAATGGCTTGAATCTGGGAGGTGGAACTTGCAGTGAGCTGAAATCACGCCACTGCCCTCCAGCCTGGGTGACAGAGCGAGATTCCGTCTCAAAAAACAAAAACAAAAACAGAAAGAATCTTGGTAGATGGCTGAGTGCAGTGACTCATGCCTGTAATCCCAGCACTTTGGGAGGCCAAGGTGGGTGGATCACTTAAGGTCAGGAGTTTGAGACCATCCTGGACAATATGGTGAAACCCCATCTCTACTAAAAATACAAAAATTAGCCGGGCATGGTTGTACATGCCTGTAATCCCAGCTACTCGGGAGGCTGAGGCACGAGAGTTGCTTGAATCTGGGAGGCAGAAGTTGCAGTGAGCCAAGATGGCACCACTGAACTCCAGCCTCAGCCTGGGGAACAGAGGGAGACTCTGTCTCAAAAAAAAAAAAAAAAGAATCTTTGTAGACTTATTGCCTAACCTTGCTATCCAGTTATATTATAAAGCAGTGTTCTTTAACAGTAAAAAATAGTAATAATAATATCTTACTGTTACTGTTATACTGTGCTTTAAACTTTTTGTGGCATTTATACATTTATTATCTCATATAATAAACATCTATCTTATAAGCTACATTAAAAAATAATACATTATTATATAATATGTATAAATGCATATTTTCTGAGCTCACTTTACAACTTAAATTAATACTGAAGGCTAAGAAAGCACCTCACAAGTCAGGCTTATACCATCGAAAACCAATTAGTAAAGATTAACAGTTTGGTTTCTTTGCAAGCCCTCTTCATTCTCAATTGATTTTCTATCATTAGATAGATGGAAATTGGTCCTGGTTTGACTGAATCATTGGATCTGCAAATTTCTGATGAGTATTCAATGCATGACAGAAAACTTTAGCTAGGAATATGTCAGCAAAGGGATTTCCATCTGTTATAGGTCAAAACCTAACCAAAGATATGTATGATCTTTTGAGTGCTGTAACTCTGTCAGGCTACACTAGTTGAAACTGGTTCTAGCCAGTCCTGGGCAGTCTTCCCCAAAAGAGACAGAAGTGCCTTGGGTGATTGCTGACTCTAGCCGAGACCTACTCTGTGTTACTAGCAGGGTGAAATGTTGCAATGAATATGATTTTCACACTCCTTTTCATCGACTTTCTCAACAGGTAGGATGAGGGCAGTTGTAAAGGGAAAGAATTCAGGAGCCCTTCGTACTGTGACACTTTTGGAAGAATGCTTTCAGTCTTTTGACCCCCAAAATCACTCAGAAGTCAGTACGTCCATTTTACAGATGAACAATTCACACTTGGGCTTTCAACCCTAGCAGTGGCAAAAGGATCCTATTGTCCCCTGGTATAGACACACACATTTTGAAAAGTAAGTTCAGGTGATCCCTGAGCCAGATGGGGATACCAAATGCATGTTCCTTTTTTCTTTCTTTCTTATTGAGTAGCAGTAACTTTTATTTGTATCTCTTCGCATTTCTGTTTTGTTTTTAGGATAAAAAGATGCAATTATTCAAATGATACCATTTCAGGGCCCATCGTAAATGGGACTTTGTGTAATTTGTGAGTGGTCAGTGGAGCAGAACCAAGCATATACCACCCAAGCCTCTGGTCTGTCACCTTGGTGGGAGTGTTTATGTCTCCCTACACACTGTACTCTGTTAGCTGCCAAGAATTTTCACTCTGCCATGCCACGTGTAATAAAGAATCCATTTCCAGGCAATTCTCCATTGCATATTCTTGATGAAAGGTGGCTGGCGGGCACCACACTGCAAACTGGAAACCCTTTGTATGAACACATATCCTGCCCTGTTACTGCCACTTCGTTGATTTAGGATTGGCATTTACTAGAGCCGTCCTTCAAGATCCCACAAACTGGGCACCATTTCCTTCCTCCACCATTGCCTTACCAGGGCTGGTCATTTCCAACTATCATTTTCTTTCGAGTTGGCATGAGAAGCATACACAAAGCAGAAAGTGGTGCAGTCTGTTACTCCGTTTTTATTGCCTTCTACATATACAGAGGGGTCCCTGGTGTCCCTTTCCATATCTAAGTTCAACATTTTATTCAGTAACATGCAGTTATGGAATAAACAAGAAAATGAATCACAATAGCTTGGATAAAGAGAGAGCTCTGGAGCCAAGTAACCCACAGAGTGCCCACATTTATAGGCATCGTAGATGTTGCTGCTGATTTTATTTAAAGCTGGGGAATGCTGGACTCAGGCTGCAACAGGGAAGGACCATGTGAAGGCAAATGCATGTTTTGCAACTTAAGCTGGTGCTATCTGTAAGTGTGGGGATGGCGAGCCTTGTGCAAAAATACACGCTTTCCAACCAGGTCCACAGTCCCTAACAACTGGTGGCTTATTGGAACCAACACTTAGGGATACTTGTAAGAATGTTATGGTTATCAGCATTGCAGCAGACCTCTGGAACCCCTGATGGAGAAAGAGAAGGGAAGCCCAAAAGGAATAATTTCCTCCTCCTCCCAAATATACCTGATGTCCCTCCATATATGGGAGGTTCACAAATCCTTCTATCCTGCTTTATATTTTCAGGACACCAGCGTGCTTCCTTTCCTGATCAATGAAATGCCCCAGATAGCCATGCAATCTGCACTGTCACCATATGGCATCTACCGTATGAAAACACCAGTTCACCATTGGTCCCTCTCATTCTGTCATCTCATTGGCAGAAGTGTCATTAACTTTGTGGTGACAGTTATTCGAGGACCAAGTAAACTGTGGAAATTTGTAAACTCTTGCATGGCTAAATTAAATGCTATTTTAACTAACAGTTAATAGTGTTTACTGCTGTGTGATAGTAATTTTCATTTTTTACTGTATCTAATGACATTCTGATGACTGGAATTCTCTGTAGGGATACCAAATCATTACATTAAGGATGAGTGATTTTAGTATGCAATGACTGATCAGTACAATAATATGTAGCCTAATGCTTAAGCTAGTAAATTAAATCATTTGCACCACAGTGTTTGTCAACTGGAATAGGGATTCCATTATGCTGTTAAATTATAATGTAGAGCCTGCTTAAAGTAAAATAACAAATGAGCATCTCAAATTGCTGACACATTGGTAGCATATTTTCTTAAGAGGTATGGAAAAGAGAGAAACACTCCTAATCAACCCAAACAGCCCATCAACTTCTTGTGGTAGGTGACCATTGAACTGAGTTAGAAAGGTAACCTTGTAGACACCTTAAAGTGATGGTATAAGAGAATTGCCTGCTGGATGGAACGAAGGGAGGTAGGACCTCAGGAAAGGTTTAGATAGTCAACCATAGAAGAATTGGATTTATCTTGGCATGTGAGATCTAACAAAAAAAACACTGTTGAAAGGCAAAAGAAACAACTCCCTTCCAACTGGTGATTGGCCATGTTTGGGAGCATGTTCAAAATATAACAGCCACCTGGGCGAGACTCCTGTCTCCAGACTGCAGCGAGAGACTCTCCTCTCTGGCCTGAGAGCCATTAAGGCTTTCCTAACTCTCAAACAAACTAGACTACATTTCACAAACAGGAAATCCTTTTTAAGTTGGCCTCGCCAAGAAGCTAAAGCGAGTTCAGTGTTTAAGACATAAGATCACTCAAACTTGAAAGACTGCAACATTTTCAAAAAAAAAGTCATCTAAGTTTTTAGACTTGCTTTTATCTCAATGATTCTCAGTCATCAGATCAGGTTTGAGAATCTATTAAAGAAAGATTTGAAGAATAGAATTGGCAGTTTTCTCTTGGTTAGAAAGACTTGAAGAATAGAATAAAAGACAGGGGGAAGAGAAGGAATGTTATCCTGTTTTTCCTAAAATAGAGGCTGTGGGATGGGGTACAAAGGGAAGAAAACTTTACTCAAAAAACCTCAGTGTCTTTTGTGCAGGAACCTTTAAAAACAAGGTCTATTCCATTCAATTCAATTTAAACTTCTTTAACTAAGCACACAATGGAGCAACTTTAGGAGTCAGGCTGGTTGATAGGTGTTGGGTTTTTTGGTTTTGTTTTTGAGATAGGATCTCACTCTGTCACCCAGGCTGGAGTGCAGTGGTGCGACCACAGCTCACTGTAGGCACAACCTCCCTGACTCAAGCCATCCTTCTGCCTCAGCCCCCTGAGTAGCTGGGACCACAGGTGTGCACCACCACGTCTGGCTAATTTGTAGATTATTTGTAGAGATGAGGTCTCGCTCTGTTGCCCAGGCTGGTCTTGAACTCCTGGATTCAAGTGGTCCTCCCACCTCGACCTTCCACAGTACTGGGATTACAGGCATGAACCACCATGCCAGGCTGGTCCTGGACTTATAGGGATGAGTGCTGAGTCACTGTCCTCAAGAAGCCCACAATGCAGTAGATGACACACGATGGAAAACAGGAATTACTATTCAGCTCCTTGCGTTCTAACACAAAGATACGCAGAGCCCTAAGAGCTCCCAGAAGAGAGGCCATAGCTCTGTAGACGGAGTGAGGAAGGAGTGAGGAAGGCTTCCCACAGACTTCACCCTTTATGTCAAGTAGGAGTTGGCCAAATGAAGAAAAGGAGAAAGGACTTTCCATCAAATGCAAATTTGCAGAGGTTTAGGAAAATGTGAGGTATTAACCAAGATTCAAAAGAGTGGTAGGAAGAACCCTCGAAATCACAGAGACCTTGTACAGCACACAGTAAGTCAGAGTAATGTGACCGTGGATCAGACTTGTATTCTGGAAATGTCATTCTGGTGGCAACCGAGAGATGGTTTAAAGAGAGGAGAAGGTACGAATTGAGATAACAGTAAAAAATTATGACAATAATTATAACAGATGATAAAGGCATGTGAACGATACTGACTCTAGAAAGGCCGAAACATACATATTTAGAAAGTAAGATGATAAGAGTATTGACTGGGATATGGAACTGACATAGCACACAGTGAGTAAGTAATACTAGTCATGGCACAAGGAAGCCCTTCGTTGGTTGCATTTATTCAATATTAATCAGTACACTAAAAGGGCCTCCCTTTTGCTAAGCAAAAACACTATTTATACATTTCAGTCTCTTCCCAGGGTATCAAAAGAGAAAATTCTCCTGTAATACTATTTGGTATATTTACTATAAATCAGGCCACTTTACCCAAGATGTAATTCAGAGCAAACGGTGTTATTGCAGATTACGTTATTCATGATGATATTCAGCGGGTGTATTCTCTGCTAAGGTTTGTGACATTCCTGCCCTGGGTGTGGCTGATTGGTTCAGGAGTGGGTTTATAGAGCTAACAAACTGCCTGGCACACAATCTCTATCAATAGGTCACTGGCCACACCTACCAAATTCTCTTTCAGGAAGCTTGAATCAAAGACACGAAGACAGAATTACCAAGTCCATTATGACAGAAGAGAAAAAAGCCAAGAGAAAATAGCCGAGTCGTCAAAGAAGAAAATCACCCAAACAAACAGGATCACGTACCTGCTGGTGAGAGGGAAACAAACTTTGTGATTTTGTTAGCTCTGACTCATGTCCTCAAAGATGGACGTGCAGGTTGAGCACTGCACAAGCACCTCTGGCTAAGGGGATAAATGGGAACAGAAATACAGCTCACCTTTCACCCACCAGGCCAACCACATGTGCTCAGTGCAGCGACCACAGGGAGAAGGGCTGCCCTTTCTAAATGGCGCAGAAGCCCTCTAGAGCCTAACAGTGGCCCAACAGAAAACAGTTTGGCTTGCTGTGATGCCTGGTATACAGAATTGACACTATCTCCTGTCTTGCTTTCAAACTCTTTCAACAATGACAACCGCCATCAAACAAGAAAAAGACAAGAAAAGAACATTTTCTTTTTCTTTTCTTTTTTTTTTTTTTTTGAGATGGAGTTTCACTCTGTCACCCAGGTTGGGGTACAATGGTGTGGTCTCGGCTCACGGTAACTTCTGCCTCCTGGGTTCAAGCGATTCTTCCACCTCAGTCTCCCGAGTAGCTGGGATTATAGGCGCGTGCCACCATGCCTGGCTAACTTTTGTATTTTTAGTAGAGATGGGGTTTCACCATGTTGGCCAGGCTGGTCTCGATCTCCTAACCTCGTGATCTACTCACCTCAGCCTCCCAAAGTGCTAAGATTACAGGCGGGCATGAGCCGCCGCGCCCGGCCTCATAACTCTTGTTTAAAAAAAAAAAAAAAAAAAACCGGGCGCGGTGGCTCAAGCCTGTAATNTTTTGTGGCTGCAGAGGGCTATGATCGTGTCACGGCACTCCAGCCTGGGTGTCAGAATAAGAGACCCCACCCCAAAAAATAAATAAATAAAAAGAGTTTTGAAATAAAAGGACCAACAATCTCACCATTTACCAGAAATAAAAGCCCTTTGCCACACAGCACCCCGGCACAATGTGTTTAATGCGATCCGATTTGATGTTAGAAAGGAAGTTATGTGGCATTACCATAAGAATTTTTAAAACCTGGGTGGGGTTCAGTGGCTCATGCCTGGAATCCCAGCACTTTGAGAGGCAGAGGCAGGTGGATCACTTAAGGTCAGGAGTTCAAGACCAGCCTGGCCAATATGGTGAAACCCCGTCTCTACTAAAAATACAAAATTAGCTAGGCATGGTGGTGCGCACCTGTAATCCCAACTACTTGGGAGGCTGAGGCAAGACAATCACTCAAACCTGGGAGGCTGAGGTTGCAGTGAGCTGACATCGCACCACTGCACTCCAGCCTGGGCAACAAGAGCAAAACTCCGTCTCAAAAAAAAAAAAAAAAAGAATTTTTAAAACTGAAACTAAGATATTTTTTAAATTTGGGGTATTTTCTGGGATATCTGATTGCCTAAAACAAGCTATTAAAATATGCAGTGTTTGAGAATTGAATTTAATAAGCTCTCTAGGAACCAGGAACTATGCATTTCACAGAGGCACTCTCTCGGTGCTTAGTATGCAAAGAGAAGATGAGAAGATGAGAGCATTTTCTTTGCCCACTAATTTCACTAATTTGTGTTATTGGGCGATCATATATCCTTACTTAAGGGATTAGCCACTGTTGTACCATTTTATTTCAGTGTTCCAAGAATTCCTTTGGAGATTAAAAACAAATCCTTGGAATGAGAATCCAATTTTTTTCGTCCAAAATTACTTCTTGGGACACCAGTGCAAAATATCAGAAATGAGCTAATCCCTTAAGAAAGGGATATTTGATAACTCAATAGCACAAATTAATTGTGAGAATGCTCAGGGAATCCAAATGCATTATAATTAATTTAATTCTTAAGAAATACATTGAATAATGTACGTAGCTAATCCCCATAAATGTAACCTAGTGGAGGGAAGGTGGGAGTTGGCGTTCTTGCCCTTCTTTGATCTTATAAGCCGATAATCAGCCTGAAGTTTCAGGAAGCAGCTCTAGAGTCGACACACTCGTATATAAAAGATTATATAGGCATGTAAACTATACCACAAAAAGATAAATACCATTTTCAGCAGACAAATATATGAAAACAGGTATAAACTGATGGCGCTTACTATCCAACGGAATAAACTCTTCTGCCATAGAATGAGTATGTTCTTCTATAAAGGAAAACAGTCACATCATAGGGGAAAGAGCTTATTTGGTGAGCACATTTAAAGCTGAATGCGTATATTGTCTCTCGTGGACTTAATGACTCATTTTATTTTTTCCCCCAGAGGTCCAGAGTTACAAAAGCATTATATTTTAAGTTGTGAATTCCTCATTACAGAAATGTTTTATGTACTACTGCATTCAGATTAAGCTTCTCTGGTGATATCAAAAAAAATTTAGTTATCATGTCTAATTTATGACCCACTTGGCATGCTTCAGTGAGACATTTAGCAAATAAGATTGGTGGGTTGTCAACTATCTTAAGTAATATCATAGCTACTTACACCATGCAGCTTTTTTTCAAACAAAGACTGTCAGTGTTCTCAAGTCCTTTATATTAAACCATTAGCAGCCCAAAGCTAAGTGGCACGCAGTCTAGAAAGAAAAGGGCTGGCTGTAGGTGAAATGTTGCTCCTCTACTAAAATTAAATGCAGACAAACAAAACTCAGAGAACTCAGTATGCATCTGGGCAACAGCTGAGTACATCAGGTAAGTAAATTCACAGGCTGTGGCCAATTTGTATGGCTTTTCCATCTAATAGTCACCTCTAAAGGAACGTGAGGCACCGTTCCACACCGTACCATCTTCATGCCAGCTCTGTCTTGCTTTCTTCAGGGTGCCAGGTGAGAAAAGCCACCATGGATTCCAGGTGGGAAAAGTGAAGCCTTGCTTTCCATCTTACTCCCACCTCCGTCTATGTGACCTCATGTGATTACGCTAAGGCCACTGTCCCTCCATTTGTCCTCCAATGAACAGCCATTGTTCCTTCAGTACAAATGTCCTGAATGCCTACCCTGTATGTAGTTACGCAAATGCATAACTCACAGTCCTGTTCCAGTTGCACAGGAAGTGGCCATCAGTTGAGGCGTAACAGTAAATCACGAGAGGTTAAAAAACAATCCAGAATAAAATAACCACAAAAGGCAACTACGAATGGCGACCAAAAGCAAGCAGATGACTAAGTGACTGATGAGTGGTTCAGACAAGAAGCTTTTATGGAGGACGTGATTTGGAGGTGGGCAGGATTGAAGCCCACAGAAAGGAGAAAGAGCTGTTACGATACTCCCATGTTTGTGTGACCACGTACTACTCATGTGCAAAAAAACAAACAAAAAAAGCACTAGATTAAGCTACTTAGTGCTTTCTCCTATCTTTTACACATGTTCCCTCCTTTGTTTTCCCAAAAGGAAGGGAAAAGATAAAAAACAGCGTGGCCAGAGCGGGGGCAGAAAGGGAACAAAGAGGGCCAGCCCAGGACATCAGCTGTGGAAAAAAATCAGCGTGAGGCCTGTTCCTACTGGCAGCACCATGAGAACTCGGGCAGGGCTCCCTCAGAGCATCGCTCCGCACAGGAAAGGTGGTAGACCAGCAAGCTGGCTCACCACACCACCAGGAGGAAAGCAGATAGAGAATGATTGAGTCAGGGAAAGGTCCCCGTGAGGCATCAGATCATTCTTCAGTCTCCTTGACTTGGCCACATCTTTCAGACTAATTCATTGTTAATTTTCCTTCAACAAATAAGAACTGCCTACTATGTGACAGGCACAGGGCTTTCCTACTCTTTCTTTCTTTCTTTTTGAGACGGAGTCTTGCTCTGTCACCCAGGCTGGAGTGCAATGGCGCGATCTCGGCTCACTGCAACTTCCACCTCCCAGGTTCAAGCGATTCTCCTCCTCAGCCTCCTGAGTAGCTGGGACTACAGGCACACACCACCACGCCCAGCTAATGTTTGTATTTTTGGTAGAGATGGGGTTTCTCTATGTTGGTCAGGATGGTCTCGATCTCTTGACCTCGTGATCTGCACATCTTGGCCTCCCAAAGTGCTGGGATTACAGGCATGAGCCACCAGGCCGGGCCTTCCTATTCTTTCTTAGTCTTAATAAAAGAGACTGTGGCTCACAGTAGAACAGGAATTAAGAGAGCAGATATAGTCCAGCCCCCATGGCTCACACCTATAATCCTAGCACTTTGGGAGACCAAGGAGGGAGGATCACTTGAGCCCAGGAGTTTGAGACCAGCCAGCACAATATAGCAAAAACCCATCTCTAGAAAAAGATTTTTAGGCCGGGCACGGTGGCTCACGCCTGTAATCCCAGCACTTTGGGAGGCCGAGGCGGGCAGATCACGAGGTCAGCAGATCGAGACCATCCTGGCTAACACGGTGAAACCCCATCTCTACTAAAAATACAAAAAATTAGCCGGGTGTGGCGGCGGGCGCCTGTAGTCCCAGCTACTTGGGAGGCTGAGGCAGGAGAATGGCGTGAACCCGGGAAGCGGAGCTTGCAGTGAGCCAAGATCGCGCCACTGCACTCCAGCCTGGGCGACAGAGCGAGACTCTGTCTCAAAAAAAAAAAAAAAAAAAAAAGAATTTTAATAAAAAATTAGTTGGGTGTGGCAGTGCATGCCCGTAGTCCCTGCCACTTGGGAGGCTCAGGCAGGAGGATCCCTTGAACCCAAGAGTTCAAGGCTGCTGTGATTGCACCACTGCACTCCAGGCTGGACAACAGAGTGAGACCCTTCCCCGCCACCTGCCAAAAGAAAGACAGCAGATACAGTAAGTGCAGAGACAAAAGGAGAGTCCTGACAGGCCTGTCTTTGTCTTTTTTTAGGTGCCTATTAATTTTGCTCATATATACCTTCCTTGTTTGTCAAATGGTGAAAGCAATCCATGCTTTGTAATCTAGTATTTGATTATGAACCCAAATGAAGTATTTTTGCGTTTTTGGATTTTGGAGAGTCTTGTTTTTAATTTGTAGGTTTTACCTTATTTTTAACTGACACATAATAATTGGACATATTTATGGGGTACAGTGGGACGTTTTGATGCATGTATACAATGTATAATGACCAAATCAGGGTATTAAGCACACCTGTCATTCCTGAGGTATTTTGAAGACTAATTAGCTAATTCTAAAAATACTTGGGGCTCCTGTGAGAAACATGCTTTGGGCGTGGAGTATGAGCCTCCTCTCTGTATCATCATGTGTACTTGAATCCTCAGGTTGTCTTTTACGTCCACAGAAGATGTACAGTTAAGTATTGTAAAGATTTCTGATCTTAGGATGCATTTAGCATGTCATACAGAGAACACAAAGTATATGCAGCCTACAGATGCAAAATTGCACAAATGCACACATTGGAGGTAAGCGTCCCGTGTTTGTGATTTTCAGCTACTGAAGGCACAGAGCTCACTCACATTCTTCCTGTTGTGACTCATGGCTTTTGCACCAGAAAATAAGACTTTCTTTCCAGGAATCAATTATTTAATATCTTCCCAAATAAACACATCAAAAACAAACAATAACACCTATTAGGGAAGAGATATGTAAGCCTGAGAGTTAAACATATCCGAATGCTTTCTTACTAAATGGACAAACAGGTTATAAAACAGAATGCACAGCCTTAAAAAAGGAAGGAAATTCTGACCTAGGCTACAACGTGGACAATACTGGAGGACGTTATGCTAAGTGAGGTAAGCTAGACACAAAAGGACAAATACTGATGATTTCACACATATGAGACACTCTCATATGATTTTTAGTAATAAAAATTATAGAGGCAGAAAGTTGCACGGGGCTGGGAAAAGAGGAAACTAGGGAGTTATTGTTTAATGGGTGGAGAGTTTCAGTTTTATAAGCTCAAAGATTTCAGGAGACGGATGGCGGTGACAGTTACACAACAATATGAATATACTTAATGCCACTGAAGTGTATGCTTAAAGATAAAGTGGCAAATTTTATGTTATGCATATTTTATCACAATTTTTAGAAACAGAAGGCAATGGAAATGTATACAGTGAAATGATGTGATAACTGGAATTTGCCTCAAAATAGCAGGAGAGTGAGTTAGGTAGAGATAAAATAAAGTTGGCCATGAGTTGCTCATTGTTAAAGCTGGATGATGAGCACAAGAGGTTTGATTATATGCTGTTTGCTTCTCTTGTAGTGTTTGAAATGTTCCCTTTTCTTTTTTCTTTTTTAAGTTTAAGAAAAGGTACCCCAGGGCCAGGCGCGGTGGCTCATGCCTGTAATCCCAGCACTTTGGGAGGCCAAGGTGGGCGGATCACAAGGTCAGGAGATGGAGACCATCCTGGCTAACACAATGAAACCCCATTGATGAAATCCCGTCTCTACTAAAAATACAAAAAATTAGCCAGGCTTGGTGGTGGGCGCTTGTAGTCCCAGCTACTCAGGAGGCTGACGCAGGAGAATGGCATGAACCCGAGAGGCGGAGCTTGCAGTGGGCTGAGATCGCGCCACTGCACTCCCGCCACTGAACTCCAGCCTGGGCGACCGAGCAAGACTCCTTCTCAAAAAAAGAAAGAAAGAAAGAAAGAAAAGCAACCCCAGAATGTAGAACATGATCATAATTTTGTTTTTTGTTTGAAAGATCATTTGCCTAGGTATGCACTGAACAAGACTGCATGAGCGTTACTTTCGAAATCAAAATTAAATTAATTAAATATTTCTTTAAAATGTATTAAATAAAATGTAATGTTTTATTTACTTAAATAAAACAATGGGTTGCTTTAAAAAAAAAAAAGAGTTACACAATTCACAAAATAACACTTGGCAATTTTAGAAGCAGCAGCATGGGCTCTCGTGGGCGCTGGTCCTAAACTGGGGAGCAGCAGCAGTGAGCAGCCTGAACCCCGGAACTCACCCAGCTGCCACTCCAGCTCCTGCCCTCCTGTGCTCCTAGGACAGATGCACACAGACACATTCTTCTGTTAGTTCCCCTTCCCCAGGTTAGATTGATGAGGGGATGCTACTAAGCCCTGGGTTGACCTCTGGGAGCAGGGCCAGTTGGGGCAATCAGCCAGGCTCTGCCCCAGGCCATCTCTCAGCAAACAGCCCAGACGCTCAGGCTAAGAACAGCCTTGTCAACCCACCCCAGGACAGGCCCCTTTAAAAGCTACTCAAGAAGAGGCCCCAGTTGTGGCTCTTTGCATTACAATCAGCCCAAGGCAGAGAGCATGAAATGGTCTCAATGTGTAAATTTCGTGTTTTACAATGAATATTGTATACTAACATGTTATATGTATACACACTTAATTTTAGGTCTTCTAGTATTCACCTATTTCACGAAAGCGAAAACATTTTGTCTTCTACAAAATAACACTGCACACCCACTTGGTCATTCAAAAAGAATTCTAGGGTGTTTTGTTTTTTGTTTTTGTTTTGAGACAGAGTCTCACCCTGTCGCCCAGGCTGGAGTGCAGTGGTGAGATCTCAATTCACTACAACCTCCACCTCCTGAGTCCAAGCGATTCTCCTGCCTCAGCCTCCTGAGTAGCTGGGATTACAGGCACGCACCACTATGCCCAGCTAATTTTTAGTAGAGACAAAGTTTCACCATGTTGGCCAGGCTGGTCTTGAACTCCTGACCTCCAGTGATCCACCTGCCTTCAATTCCCAAAGTTCTGGGATTATAGGCATGAGCCACCAAGCCTGACCCTAGGAATTCTAGGTTTTTTATGAGGTTGTATGATATACCTCATGTAGGAATTATTTCTCACAATATTTATGCATGGTTACCTCTGAGGCATAATTCAACTAGGAAGTTGAATTACACCCATTTTTTAATGAGGAAGGACAAAATTACATTATCTTTCCGCAACATGAAGAAAAATAAGACTATACAATAAAAGTGTTTTGGAAGCCCCGTGTAAGATATTATAGTTACAAAGACAATTGGAAAACCCCAAGTGGAAGTTGCCCAGAACACTCTTTCTCCTGGGGAGCATCAGAAATAGTCTGAGGATCATGAGCGGTCAGTCTTGGGTTTCCAATCTCAAGTGGTGATCCAGCATGGAGAGGAAGAGAATGACCAGAGAGAGAAGTAACCATGAAGTATTTTCCCAAAAATATTGAAAGGCATTGTTTGTCTTTCCCGTTACATGTAGATTCATCTTTTTCTATCCAGGGGAGGAAGGCATGATGCCTGGTCCCCAAGTGCTGCTCTGTAGCAAGACCTGGTCCAGATGCAACCGGTGCATTGTATTGGGTAAGACATCCACAACTCACACAACATCTTTACCAGATGGCAAAACCAGCAAAAGTGCACCGAAAGGTCTCTTGAAGAAGGCTCCTAGTGCCTGTAATAGCTTTCTCATTTCTGTCCCTTAGCAGTCTAAGAATAGACTAGAATAGATGCACAGGTGACCTCCAAGAAATACTAGAGAAAATAGGGCTTGGGAGCAGATTCTTATGTCCCTGAATCTGTCCTTTACCAAAAATCTTACCTGATCCTAAAATCTAGCACAGCTATTTAAATTAAAAGCAAAGAGTTTTAAACCTGTATCACAGATTCTTTTTTCCACATTCTGGTCATATTTTAACAGTTTCATTGGATTGTAAGACCTGTCTCAAATATCCCCAGGACAGATACAGTAATCAGTGTCACCTATTTTATGTATGAGGCCAATAGTGAATTTCCCAATCACTGACCACATTCCTATTGTTTCTGAGATGAGTTCCAGCAGACATCACTTTCTGACACAGTAAGAGGCTGATTTGGGTTCCACCTTCATTCAGATGTCTACACACCTGGGAGAGGTGTTGGCCAAATCACTTCACCCTTCAGGGATGAAATGTTCACCTTTGCAAAATAAAGAGGTTGATCATTTGCAAAGTCCTTTCCAACTCCAACATTCTAGAATGATTCCATAAATAAGTATTAGATGACAACTTGTAGTTGTTTAATGGTAGAAATTTGAGCCAACCATTTAGCCTACAGAGACAATGACCTGAGCAGAGAGTCAGTCCTTGAAATGAGAAATCTGCAAAACCGCAGGGGAAGGCAGAACAAAAGCCTTTGACAGCAGGAAGCTAAACTGAGCCTCTTTTTCCACTTTTCATTCGTCCTAGGCACTCTTTCCCCGGTTGATATGTCCACCTTCCACAAATACCCAGAAAGGAAACACATATTATTTATGCAACTATGAGCCATGTGTCATTTGTCTGGATTTTCATTTTTTAATAAGCTCTCTTATCATTAAACCTCTCTCATTTTAACTTCTTTGCATCCTTCCAACAACTGTGTAATGAGGACGCAGTAAAACCCAAGCACGTAATAACAGCAAATTACTCCTTTTAAAAAGCTGACCTGAAGTTCTAGTTTACTAACCAAAATGACTGGAGCCGGGCATATTAGTCCTTTAACCTTTTTATTACGTATATACATGAAAACAATTAAAACTGGGATTATTTTCCAGTGTATTATCATTTTCTCTTCCCCCTGGCCTTTTTCAATCACATTTCAAAGAATTTACATGATACCCACTGCAGAGTCTCTCCTGTTTCCATTCTTTTCCCTCCTTTCCTCTTAACAACTGTCATCCTTTTAAGGTTAGCCAACCATGGGCTATCATTATACACCAGCAGTGTAGTCGGGTTGGTACAGCAGCCGCAAATAAGAAGAAAAAAAGAAAAAAAAATGAAAGGAAAAAAGTTGTGGGGTGGGGGCATTTAAAGCTCCTCATAAAATTAAATCTTAGATTTAAATTCTCCCTCATATTTTATTGTCTTTTCTTTTCTTTTTCCTGTGGTAAATGGTAATTAGAGTCAATAATCTTTTGCTGAGAGAGCACCTTGTCTTCACAGTGTTTATATCATCATCATCAAAGATCTGCCTCAAGGCCCCGGCGTGTTAATAATTTAAGGTGTGCACAGCCTAGTTATAGCAGGAAGCCTAGTTATTGAGTTTGTAAACCAGCCGATGATTTATGGCAACACCTTGCGTGAGTCATGCTCATTAAATAAAATACTTCGGTTTAATAAGGAACATGGGGTACGCAGTTCTTCCCGTTACAGGGTGAGTGTGCAATTGGAGATTGTTGAGTTTTGTCGCCAGGTTCACCACGGCGATTTTGTCTTAATTGTGTTGGCAGGCGAGGGAGGGAGGGCCATGTGTCTGTGTACATCTGCACACGTATGCATAGCGTATTGGCCTTCTTCCTCCCCAACAGGGGCTACCAGTCTAGAGCTTTCTCTCCCCTGAAAAGCTGTATCACAGAAGCCAAACTCTCTGATAGAATGTTAAATCTTTCTCTAAAAGGCTACTAATTAAGAAACCAGAAATGTTCATGGAAATAAAATTACAAGAAAAAAATCAATATACGGTTGTTAAATGTAGCCCACATTTAAGAGCCATAACCATATTTTACTGTTAAATGCTGTGGTTTACTCATTAGGAATTCCTAAGCAGACTGAGACAGCAAAAGGCAAACAGAGCATTCTGGTCCATTTAAAAGAAAATGTGTATGCAAGGTACACTTTTTGTTTTTTTAATGTCCCATATCTGGGACTTTGAAAAAAAAAAATCAGAATCATTTAGTTGGATGTACTGTTTCCAAACAAACATGTTCCAATAACCACTTGCATTTCTATTACTCTGAATTAATTGATCAGAGCATGAAGTGGGCGCTGAGAAAGGTGAGAAACTACGCTTGTTTTGTTTCACAGATTTCCATACAAAATGAAATTTCAGGCCAGGAGCTGTGACTCTTGCCTGTAATTCCAGCACTTTGGGAGGCTGAAACTGGAGGATCGCTTGAGCTCAANCTTGCCTGTAATTCCAGCACTTTGGGAGGCTGAAACTGGAGGATCGCTTGAGCTCAAGAATTTAAGACCAGCCTGGGCAACATAGTAAGACCTCATTTCTACAAATAATTTTAAAATTTAGCTGGGTGTGGCGGTGTGTGCCTGTGGTTCCAGCCACTCAGGAAGCTGAGGTAGGAGGATCACCTGAGCCTAGGAGGTCAAGGCTGCAGTAAGCAGTGATCATGCCACTGTACTCCAACCTGGGCAACAGAGTGAGATCCTAACTAAAAAGAAAAAAAAAATGAACTTTGATATTTGGTTGTGTTTATTGTTGCATGATCTCTAGGGTATTCTTACAAAAACTTTCCAAAAAAAAAAAGAGTAAGGAAAGACAAACTGAACTTCTGTTTCACGTGTTGGAAAAACTCCCACCTTTGGGACATTTCTAAGCAATACTTAAAAATGTTCTAGGCTGGGCGCGGTGGCTCACGCCTGTAATCCCAGCACTTTGGGGGGCCGAGGCAGGTGGATCACCTGAGGTCAGGAATTTGAGGCCAGCCTGGCCAACATCCTGTCTCTACTAAAAATACCAAAAAAATTAGCCAGGTGTGGTGGTGCATGCCTGTAGTCCCAGCTACTCCATAGGCTGAGGCGGAAGAATCGCTTGAACCCAGGAGGCGGAAGTTGCAGTGAGTTGAGATCGCACCACTGCACTCCAGCCTGGGCGACAGAGACTCTCTTCAGAAAAAAAAAAAGAAAAAGAAAAGAAAAAAATGTTCTATAAGCAGAATCACTGAAACAAAAATCAATCACATTCATTTCATATGCTAAATATAGTCAGTGTTTTTTACCAGTTTTCTTTAGAAAATAAATGTATCTTCAAAGGGAGCTGCCGCAGCCAGCGAGTCTGCTAAGTGAATAGGTGTACTTTGTGGTCTCCGTTTTACCACAGAGAAAATGGCTAATCTGAGTTTCGAATTACAGTGCTTCCTTCCCAGGAATCCTACCTGCTTTTAGTCTGGTACTCAATTTGCACGAACTGTCGCCGCTGTTTGTTGATACGGCTTCCATATTCAGAAATCCCACATACTCTCAAGACTAGGAAGCACCTCATAGCCTGCCCTGATTTTAAATAAAGTTTTACATTTTGCTTTGATAGTACAGGATACTATATTCCCTTTCCTGAGGTCAGGAGTTCGAGACAAGCCTCGCCAACATAGTGAAACCCCGTCTCTACTAAAAACACACAAAAAAATTAGCTGGGCGTCGTGGCGGGCGCCTGGAGGCTGAGACAGGAGAATCGTTTGAACCTGGGAGGTGGAGGTTGCAGTGAACCAAGATCACACCATTGCACTCCAGCCTGGGCGACAAGAACAAAACTTAGTCTTAAAAAAAAAAAAAGAAATGACCCAGTTTTTCAAGTATAGTCAATTTTATCTAGCCTCAAAATTTTTATTTTATTTTACTTTTTTTTTATTGTTCCTTATGGGGCAGGGCTACCCCATAGGTAGTGTCCCCAGAGTAGCACAGCCTCAAAATATTAAGAAGTACTTACCTTACTCTTTTCTAAGACCAGTTGTATTCCTTTTCTCTTCATGCACAGAAATCTTGTATAGAGAAGTAGTTTCACATTGAAGCACTTTATTCAAAATATTTTAAATTCTAAGTGTCCTCATGGGCATTTTAATAAGTGACATTTATAAGACAAATCAGACTGTAAGCTTCCAGCAGACCAAGAATAGGCACATGTATTAGTTTCTATATTATATTTAACAGTGTCATATAGTTAAGTTATTACTAAATAGTGATTGCATTAACAGGACCCATGCTATTATCTCATGCCTCCTTAGGTTTGGCAACATTTTCCTTTCCTGTAATGGCCTACAGATCTGGCTTGCACATGATTTTTACAATTTCAGCTTTGATTTCAGAAATGTACGTGTTTAAGAATAAATTAAATAGCTGCAAGTCCATAAAAAAATCTGTGTGTGTGTTTGTGTGTGCACTCTCATAAACTTGCTTTAAGACCAGCAGACTGAGGCCCTTGAGATTTTAATAAATATGTCCAGGGTCATATAATTGTTGGTTACTTTGGTTCATCTAATAATGAAAACATAACTATCATTCTTTGTGTTCTTACAATACTTTTCAGGGTCTCAGAGCTCTTTCCCAAGAGTGTTTCACACCTGCTTGTTTGCCCTCAGCCTCGGTGGCGGAGCAGATCCCTCCAAGTAAACAGCTACATCCCACAGTGCCTGTAAGAACTCACAGAGCATGCAGTCCTTAAACCCCACTCCAAGGAAGGCCCTTAAATTAAAGCTACTCCCCTGTAACTCGCCCTCGGTAGACTCTAAGATCAGTCTCTGTTGCCATCAGTTTCACTGTAGGGTAAATAATGTTTGAGTTCCTGGAAATGTCTCCTCATTTTCTGTTCTTGCAGTTCCACGAATAAGTATCCCAAAATAAGGGCAAAACATGAGCATTTTGAAAACATTTGTTTTCCAACCTGCCGGCTGCATTTTCCACCAAGGCACTGGACACGCACTCTGACTGAGCCCGCACATTCCCCACAGGCCAACTGCCTTTGACGTCAGTGGGAGCTTGGCCTTCTCGAAGACAGAGGCAAAGGTAATATTTGCAAAGTCAGCTTTGCAAAATTCAGCTTTTCTCCCCTTTGCTGCAGATTGAATGATAAGCCTGGGACCAGCAGAGATAACGTTTTCACAGGGGATTCCCTGGCTGGACCCTCCTACCAAATTCACAGAAATCAGTCTTTAAGAAACCGGATGAGCCACTCATAATGGCCTGGCCACCACACCTGTCTGATAGCATCTCAGCTACTCCCTTCAAAGACAACAACTGGGTAGCAATTTTTTTAAATGCCTCTGTTACAATACAGCATATTTTACTCACTGCACCAAAATGTCAGCACAATGGAAAACAGATTGTTTATGCCGACCCAAGGATAAATATTTACAAGCCAACAAATACAAACCCTGTCAAAGTCGACTGGTCAACAAGCAATCTTCCAGGAGAGGGACCCATTTTATGAAGGGTGTGTACTTTCTGACGTCAGCCATTTTGCAAGGGTATATTTGGGGACACTGTTGTCAAAAAGAATCCTCCGTTTCACGGGCTACATAGCAGCAACTGCCACACCAAATATCTTTCCTGCCATTCCTGAATCTCAGACAGAGACTTCTCTCTCTAGAAATAAAATCAAAAGGAGTCTGGGGAAAAAACAGTGGTGGAGAAATAAAATCTTTAAAATGTTGCATTAGGAGTTTTTCTCTTTTCCTCCCTTTATTTTGTGTGAGGACAGTGACTGCTGCGGCCAGCCGCTCCCTCGGCCACCCTGAATGTATAGCTGCCTCCAGTGCCCCAGGGCCAGAAGAGATTTCTTTACTGGAGATGCAATCAGCTCTAACCAATCAGTAAGAAGGGTTAATCAGCTGATCGATTGGTCCCTGAGCAGCCGGGACCTGGCTCCTCTCTGACTGGCTCTAGCCTGGCCTTGGGGTAAGAGGTTGGGAACTTTTAATTATCCACAGCAGCCACTGCTCTGATTGAATGGTCAATGGGTTTACTACTGAGGCGGCGCTGCTTGAATAATAATAGAACACGATGTGAACGCCGGCAAGTGCAAACAGAGGGCCAGAAAAGGCACTTGGATATGTAGAACGCACATTAAGATGAGTTAATTGCCTGGCAGAAACCAAATTTCAAAGGTCTGAAAGGTGTTTTATGGAAGCGGAGTAGATGCTTGGGGAGGCATCAGGGAGATCACGTTTTTTTCTTTTGTGACTCTTGGGTCTGTGACCATTGCTGGCTACACCATGTTGCCCCAGGACAAAGGATAACTTGCTTACCCCAGTGGCTAAAAAATGATCACTGGAGGAAATTTGTATGTTGACATTTGCAGGCACGGTCAGGGTTTAATGATTTTTCTTTGTAAACTTCCTTGAAAAATAATCATTCCCTAGTTCCACTATGTAAGATGTGCTCACCGGGTGGGCAGGTTGGGTGGCATAATTAAATCATGCTAAGAAACACAGCGTTGACACCCAAAGGTTTTTAAAAGCTTTGCTCGACTGTGTGTTGTGGAGATCTTTCTACTTCACCCTCCCCACGCAGAATAAATCATCAATCCAATAACTCACTACAATATGCTGATCATTCCTTTCCCAGGTAAAACAGCTCACTCATAGTGGTTTCTTCTTCCCTTGAAGGTAAAAACCAACAAGTGCCTCCGAATACAAATGGTATCTGTGTTCAAGTCCTCTGAGAGTGTCACAGTGGAGGCAAATGCCCCAAAAGGGCAAAATAACCAGCTAACAGCTCTATGTCCTGGCAGCAGGGTTAGCAAAAGATGTCAGCAGTTTCCTAGAACTGCCGAAAAGGATGTTTGGGTTCAATTTTTTTTAAAAAAAGAAGGAACAGTCCATTTGGCACAGAGACCCATGTTTGGAGGGGTGGTGGGAAAAGGCAACTAGACCCCTCTGGAAGATATCCCCTGGAATCCTGGTCAAGATCTTCAAATCGTCAGAGATCTGAAATCATCCTATTTCAGCAGATTCCACGTTAAAAATGTGCCTTTCTCCAGTGATCTCACATAAACACTAGAACTCATCGGGCTCTGCCGGAGTCATTACTATTTATATTACCATACCCTGGCTGTGTGCAGTCAATTCATAATTGTCCAGTTTTTCTAATTAATCACAAAAGATTTTTGTTTTGCCTGCAGCTAGTTCTGGGGTGACTCACGACGGCAAGCCAAAGCTCATACATCAAACACAGGCCCTCTCTCACTCCAGCCTTCTGCTGGGAAGGCTGCTCTGCGCCTCTCCACCAAACAGGCACGCACTGGGCATGTGCGGCCCCGGGCGCAGGAGAAGCCGGAGATCCGTCCTCTACTGTGTGACTTGTTATTTTTATCTGATGCTTGCATTCTCGGGCCAAATCAGATCCAAAGAGCACGGCCAGGTTTCTAAATTCAGAGCCCTGCTGCTCTGGTTCCTGTTCCTCCCTCTCTTCTGTCTTCCTCCTCGTCGTCTTTTATCAAATTGTTTAAGACTGTACTGCTTCCAAGAGAGAGATTGGGACATCATTTTTCATATTCTTCAGTCCTTTCAATGGTGACCTTTTATGGAGGCAACAACAAAGAATGTCACCAGAAGAAGGAGGGAAGAAACTACAGTTTCTGCGTTTTATTCTACCAAATCCACATCAAGGCAGGGCAGGAGGAAATATATATATATATATATATATATATTTTTTTTTTTTTTTGAGACGGAGTTTTGCTCTTGTTGCCCAGGCTGGAGTGCAATGGTGCAATCTCAGCTCACCCCAACCTTTGCCTCCCGGGTTCAAGGGATTCTCCTGCCTCAGCCTTCCGAGTAGCTGGGATTACAGGCATATGCCACCACGCCTGGCTAATTTTTTTTTTGTATTATTAGTGGGGACGGGGTTTCTCCAATTTGGTGAGGCTGGTCTCGAACTCTCAACCTCAGGTTATCCCCCCACCTTGGCCTCTCAAAGTGCTGGGATCACAGGCGTGAGCCACCTGCCCGGCCGGAAATATCTATTTAATGTGCAGTTTATCCTACTGAAAGGTGTTTCAACAAGTGACCTCTTGGAAACACGTCTGGTGCAAATAACCTCTAGGATTGCTAGGAAGGGGCCCAGGGCCACCACTGGCCTGAGTCACAGCAGCTGGGTTTGCCTTATAGAAATGATCAGAGGGTCAACTGGAAGGAGGCAGGCAGAGGACGCCTGTGTAACCTGCATTACATGTGAGGAATTTCTTTTTTTTATTTTATTTTATTTTATTATTATACTTTAAGTTCTAAGGTACATGTGCATAACGTGCAGGTTTGTTACATATGTATACTTGTGCCATGTTGGTGTGCTGCACCCATAAACTCGTCAGCACCCATCAACTCATCATTTACATCAGGTATAACTCCCAATGCCATCCTTCCCCCCTCCCCCCTCCCCCCTCCCCGTGATAGGCCCCGGTGTGTGATGTTCCCCTTCCCGAGTCCAAGTGATCTCATTGTTCAGTTCCCACCTATGAGTGAGAACATGCGGTGTTTGTTTTCCTGTTCTTGCGATAGTTTGCTCAGAATGATGGTTTCCAGCTGCATCCATGTCCCTACAAAGGACACAAACTTACATGTGAGGAATTTCAAGGTGAGATCAATCTGTTTGGACGATCTTGTTTGATCACATTCGGTCTGCGTTGGTGTTGGCACAGGGCCAGCACAGTGACAGGAAATAGCATGGCGCCTGCTCTGTGAAATCCTCAGGACTCAAGCAGATGCTCTGGAACTGTCAGATGACTCCTAGTTGCTGATTTTATATACTGATTAATTTTGCAAGCCTCATACACTTATTACTATTCTTGGTATGTCCTGATAGTAGATACAGTCCATGCAGCACCAGATATGAACTTTTCCTTGTGTAAGACACTGTTTGCAAGGCCACAATGCTCCCACCTGCCCATCTCCCCAGACCACACTTGTCCTTTAGGTTTAACTAGATATCACCTCTGCTGAGAAGTCAGTCTCCCCTGACCACTCACCCCCCCATCCCCAGCCACCTGTTCCCACCACCTGTGAGATGAGTCTTTTCTGCACTCCCGTCAAAGCCTATGCTGCCTCTGTCACGGCACACGTCACAGGCTGTTGAAATTGCTTTTGTGCCTGCCTGGTTCCCCCACATGGCCATATGCCCTGTGAGAGGAGGGATCGTGGTGCTCATCCTAAGCTCAACCCATGACTCCACGTGTGGCTCCAAGAGGGAAATACCTCTGAGCAGAAGAGATTTATCATCGGATGGGAAGGTCATAGTGAGTGTGAAGGAGAACGATGATGAAACATCACTTTCTAGATTTATTTCCCAAGTTATTTACCTTTCTAGGGTTACCTTCACCTGTCCACCCCCTCACGGGTGCCCTATTCTGTCAACTCCAGAGAATTCAGTCTCCCACGCCAGCCCCTGCATTCTTTAGTTCATTTTGAATCATAACAACAATACAATTGAAGAACGCTCTTATTGTCTCCTGATTAAGGAGAGCCAAACATACCTGGAGTTGTGTTTTTGGCTCTTGGCTTTCTCCCTTTCTGCAACCTATTTGCATATATGAGGAGTGGGGGCGGGGAGGGGGGACATCAAAGGGACAGCTGCTTGTTTGATCTAATTAGTCTATTTTTCATTCTTTCTAAAAACACTGGGGAAGGGGAATTCCGGATAGTCCTGGGATCTCTGTGAGGTAAATTAGTTTTTTAGACAGGTAGGCCTGGATTTTCTTTAACACGATGGCTGCACCATGAACAAAAAAACTGAGATCATCAGCCCTTTGGACTTCATATTAATTCATACATTTTTATTGAGTTCTTGCTGTGTTTTGACACACATTGGGTGCGCCGGGCAGCCAGCACAGGTGCGACCCCTACTCTTATTGATAAGCAAACATCAAGCTTGCTAGTCTTCTGGGGAGACAAAACCTCCGCAAGCTATTACAAGCCTAGAAAGGTAAATAACCTGGTGTTGTGGAAGGATATTCACGCACCATGGAAACTTGCAATGGAAGGGACTCCTATGGTCTGAGGTGGAAGCATCCCACAAAACCTGAAGTTCCCTTTAAGCCTAGTTGTAAAGAATGACAAGGCTAGACGTGCTCCAAGCAGACGGAAATGAGTGAGCTATGCTATCTTCCTGAGGAGGAAGAAAATGTCCACAGCTGGGGCATGGAAAGGGAATGGAAGCTCAGCTCCCCCAGTCACTGAGATCTCCATAGGGAGCGCCTTGTACACCATGGAAAAAAAATTCAATCGTGTCCCAAGCACACTGGGGAAGCACGAAAGACGAGTTTTAAACAGGTGTATTCAAGACTCAGAGTTCTGTTATCTACAGGGCTCTCTGGTTGGAGTGTGGAGATGAGAGAGAGGCAAGATGGGGAATGGGAGATTCATTAGGCAGTCCCTGCAAAGGTCTAGTGAGAAATGATGGCAGCCTGGACAGCAGTGGCCACTGTGGGGATGGAAGGAGGTGGCGGGTTTTCCGTGGGGATGGAAGGAGGTGACGGGTTTTCCGTGGGGATAGAAGGAGGTGGAGGGTTTTCCGTGGGTATGGAAGGAGGTGTAGGGTTTTCCGTGGGTATGGAAGGAGGTGGAGGGTTTTCCGTGGGGATGGAAGAAGGTGGAGGGTTTTCCGTGGGTATGGAAGGAGGTGGAGGGTTTTGCGTGGGGATGGAAGGAGGTGGAGGGTTTTGCGTGGGGATGGAAGGAGGTGGAGGGTTTTCCGTGGGGATGGAAGGAGGTGGAGGGTTTTCCGTGGGGATGGAGGGACGTGGGCGGGTTTTCCGTGGGAATGGAGGGACGTGGCGGGTTTTCCGTGGGAATGGAGGGACGTGGCGGGTTTTCCGTGGGGATGGAAGGAGGTGGAGGGTTTTCCGTGGGGATGGAGGGAGGTGGCGGGTTTTCGAGGTATTCGGAAGGAGTTAAGAGAAGACGAAGGAAAAAGGAGGGGTGGAACTCTCCTGAAGAACAACTAAGATTTGTTTCTTCAACATTTCAGGCGTTCGATCCTGCTTTGTCTAGTGACTTTAAGCCCGAGAAATCTGAAACTTAATGAGTTTGGGAAAAGTAAGTTAGGGGTGAAACTGTGGCAGGCCCTCTGTATCATGAAATTGCACACTCGCCCATTCGCACCTATTTGGAGCCAAAAGAGACCTTAGGCAGCAATCCAATTTACTTTACAATCCCGACCTACACCCACCCCACCTCTTACCCAAATTCAGGAGCATTGCGCTCAGGCCAGCCACACACAATTCACTCTTCATTCGGGCCCAGGAGGCACCTGAGAGGCTTTGCAAAAGCTCATTCTCTTCTCCAGACTTAAGTTTCTCCCTTGTTACATTGGAGAAGATGAGAAATCGTATTTATTCAATTCTCTGCAAATGGCATGAGTAGTGATCAGATAAACCAAATTGAACTCTGAAGGCCAATGCCCTAAAACCACAGAAAATTCTTCTCTACGAGTGAGTCTGATGTTCCAGCCTCCTCCACCCTCCCCAACCCCACTCCCACCTGAGTGACGGCAATGATAAACATTTGGATGAGGAAGTTAGTGACTTCAGAGACCTGCTACCAATAGCCTCAGAACAGAGTCACCCAGAAAGAGAATTTTAAATCTATTTGAAAATTCTAGAAGTAAAATTTTATTATCTGAGACTATAAGTAAGTTAGGAATTATAAAATATCGACAGCAAGGGCATTTCATATCAATAACAACTCTAGGCACAGTTAAGTATCTTATCAGGTTTCTAGTTGCATTTTTCCCCTTATTCATAATATCGTAGACAGCCAATTTCTCCTTCCCTGGGAAGGATTCTGAATTCTCAATATGAGACCCTTTTTTTTTTCTAATAAAGAATAGCTACACAAGTGGCTTTAAATTCTCTAATGCTCATATAATAGGGGTCTTGATGCTAAAAATAGGCACTCTCCCAGGTAGCTGCAGAAGAGTAAATTCCCTTCCTACCTCTCTTGAAGGAGTTTTGAAAAACGAAAGAGAATAACTTCATGTTTAAAACGACCATTTGTAATTAAAAAAAAACAAAAACTCTGTGTAAGTGAAAGATTCCTAAACCCAATCCATCTCTTTCTTCATTTAACTGAGATTGTGTATATGGAATAACAAAATTCCAAGTCAACAAAATGGCATGGCATCTAAGAGCCTATTGAAAAAGAATTTGAACTCTAGAGCAGACACAAACACAGGGCAGGGCAAGGAGATGATAAAGGAGAATCCCCTCAGCTTCATTCCTGGGCATGAGACTAAATATTGAAAAGTGAGAGAGGATAGGCTGGGCACGGTGGCTGATGCCTGTAATCCCAGCACTTTGGGAGGCTGAGGCCAGGTGGATCACTTGAGGTCAGGAGTTTGAGACCAGCCTGACCAACATGGTGAAACCTCGTCCTTACTAAAAATGCAAAATTAGCCAGGTGGGGTGGTCCATGACTGTAATCCCAGCTACTTGGGAGGCTGAGGCAGGAGAATCACTTGAACCCGGCAGGCGGAGGTTGCAGTGAACCGAGATCGCACCATTGCACTACAGCCTGAGCAACAAGAGTGAAACTCCATCTCAAAAAAAAAAAAAAAGAAAGAAAAGAAAGGATATAGGAAAACATTGGGGATTTGACTGGAGAGAAGTTTTTGTAGGAGCAAAAGAGGTGCTCTTTTCCAATCATTAAAAGCATTCCTTATTTTCCCTTTTTAACCTGTGCTTCAAATTCTACCTCTTACCCAGGAATCCGCTTCCAGCTTCTTTTCCACAAATGGGAAGCTGATCTGGGAAGAGGCCTTCTGGAGAAATCTCACTTGTCCTGGTTGGAAAAAGCCCTGGGAAGCCTCGAGCGCAGTCCCTGGTCTGATCTGTGTACCTGAGCACACAGCTACGGAGCTCTCCTAAGTCCTGGGGTGTAGGTTCTCTAGAACTGGCACTAAAAATCGAGTTCCAGGATAAGTCAGCCATTCTTTCCAGAGCTTTCCTCAGTCAACTGGGATGGAGACGTCCTTCCTCCAGGCAGATGGACCAGGAGGGCAGAGTGGGAGCAGTGAGAGGTCACTGATGGCACTGCCCTCTCCACAGTGTCCGGGACACATGACCAACCCTGGATGGGAGCCTCTTTGTGCTCTGTAGCTGCTTTTGTCTCTGTGGCTTTCTTTTTTTTGTGGGGGGGGCGATGGGGGGAAATTTCACTCTTGTTGCCTAGGCTGGAGGGCAATAGCGCCATCTTGGCTCACTGCAACCTCTGCCTCCCGGATTCAAGCAATTCTCCTGCCTCAGCCTCCAGAGTAACTGAGATTACAGGCATGCACCACCACGCTCGGCTAGTTTTGTATTTTTTAGTAGAGATGGGGTTTCTCCGTGTTGGTCAGGCTGGTCTTGAACTCCTGACCTCAGGTGATCCTCCCTCCTCAGCCTCCCAAAGTGCTGGGATTACAGGCATGAGCCACTGTGCCCAGTCCCTGTGGCTTTCTAGGAATGCTGGGAAGGCTAAGGAATGCCACTTAGCTGAGGTAAAGGAAGGCATTGGTTTCCCATCCTACCTCCTCTTTCTGCTTTGTTGCCATCCTTTTTTTCATCTTTACTTCCAGATTTTTCAGTCAAAGGAAAGACACTTTCATGGATTTAAGCACTTGGCCTCAAAATAAAAATCTAAGCCAAAAGCAACCTTCGAAGACTTGCTCTTCCATGAGTCATTTTCTAGCAGGATAGAAATTACAACTACAGCTCAAATTAAAAAAAAAAAAAAAGCTCAGCATCTCATTGAAAAGCTCACCTCTCCTACAACTTTTGAAGAGTGGCAGATGAGTCAGGGTAAGGCGGGAAGCTGAAAACTCAAGTCGCTTTAATTCAGATTTTGTGATTTTTCATCCTTTAGCTAAAGCTACAATTACAGAGAAGGTTCTCAATCACCAGTATTCTGGAAGTGAGTCATCAGATGAACCGGGAATGAAGCTATTACTGAATGTCTGCTCTTCAGAGACAGAAAGAAGTGGATTGAGGTGGAGTTTTTGCTGATTTATAAGCATTAAATCAGATGAGGATAATGGCAAATATGCCCAGCTTTCTTATAACACCATATGAACAGCAATCATTCTCCAATACCTTAGAGGAGTAGCTCACAACACGCAGGTAATATAAGCAGCAGGAAAGGAGGTTGAAAGTGACTTTCTGTCATCCCCGCATTAGTGGAACGGTAAGATGAATGTTGCGTCTTGAAATGCCTCGCATTTTTTGCCTGCTATTATTAACCTTGCATGCTTCTAAGCAGCACGGGGTCCTGGAGAAAAAGGTTATAACAAGTGGATATTTGAGGGCAGAGATTGCTGTCAAAGGTAGGCTGAATTGTATTTGCTTCCTTTAACCTTCCTTTGTGCTTGCCATCCACTCTTTTGATGCAGCTGCTCCTTCCAGTTAGAAAGGCTTCACAAATGCAGCAGCTAAATGGAGCTGGGTTCAGCACAATGTTAGATTCAAATAAGGTACCTTGAGTGATTAAACCATCGCTCCTCCAAGACAGTGGGAAAGTGCCCATCAGAGAAGTGCTGAGGGGCGTGTCCTCAATGCCAACTACAAACATCCTAAGGGACTTTGTGTTTTACAGCGTCTTCTCTCTCCTGGTATGGGTCCTCTACTCTGATTTTCCTTTTTATCAGGCTAAAGAGGATATATTTTATCATAATGGCTTTATATCCAATGTGTACAGGCCAACACAAATAAGGGTATTACACGTTAAAGAACTGTACCTCAGGCACCATTTTATTAGAACTAGTGTTCACATCAAACAATACATCCTAAGTACTTTATATTAAGCGTGGACGAATCATTTGCCTGAGGATTAGGTGTTGTGCCATTGAAATGTAATCCCGCTGTTGATTTTTTTCTTAACTGCCAAACCAAACATGGTCAAAGAAGTAACTCTAAAAGTGGCAACATGAGCAATCTTATCCTACATTTCATGCATAAAATAAAAACTGAAGCTGAAACTAGTGTAACACGGCAACATAAATTTCACTCCGCGGCCCACCTCTCTGTGGTGTCTAATGTATGTGACCAAGTTTGCTTTGATTATCGGAGTGTACCAATTACAGCGCATTCTCAAGGCATATAAAAGAGATTATATACACTTAGCATTATAAAGAAAGCAGTGCCCAGTAGAAGCCTAGCGAGACCTCCTGAATTCCCATCAATGTGGCCCATTCCCAAGTAATCCGCTTGGCCCTTCTTCTCAAGCTATCCCATCCCTAAAGGTGAGAGAATGAGGGGGAAGTCCTAGTGCACAGGACCACTGTGGCAGGTGATTTTACTCTCTCAGGCCAGGGCCATATTCTTTAGGACACTGGAAAAATAATTTGCAAATAGTCATCAGAGATTTGTTACATTATGGTTTCTGAATTCTTACGCTGTGGAATTTGTCTTATAGGCAAAGATATTAAAAAAAAAAAAAAAAAGGCCAGATGAAACATCCTATTACAGTAAATCCTTGCCTTATTCCAAATTCTACAAATAAAGATTTGCCAAGTGAAGAGGACATATACATCAGTGTAATATAGTGGGTAAGAATGGAGTCAGGGCTGGGTACAGTAGCTCACACCTGTAATCCCATCACTTTGGGAGGCCAAGGCAGGTGAATCATGAGCCCAGGAATTCAAGACCACCCTGGGCAATGTGGTGAAATCCCATCTCTATCCCCAAAAATACACAAAAATTAACTGGATGTGGGGATGCATGCCTGTGGTCCCAGCTAGTTGGGAGGCTGAAATGGGCGGATCGCTTGAGCCCAGGAGGTCAAGGCTGCAATAAGCTACGATTGCACCACTGCACTCCAGCCAGGCAACAGAGCGAAACTGTCTCAAAAAAAAAAAAAAAGAGAGAGAGAAGAAAAGCAAATAAAGAATGGAGCCGGACTTTCTGAGTTTGCATCTTTGTTCTGCCATCTATGCTATTTAATCTTGAGTAATTTACTTAACCTCTCTGGGCCTCAGTTTCTTATAAGATGGGAATAATAATAATACTATCTATCTCCTAGGTGTCTGTGAATATTAAATGAGTTCACCAATAGGAATTACTCTTAGCTTTTTTCCTTCACTCTTAACATTAGCTCTAGTGCTGTATTCAGAAGGGAGCGTTCCCACTTCCTGTCTTCAGTTCTCTCCGTGACACCCAGACAGTTTTTCTATCACAGCAGAAATAAGCTGTACAAGGAGAACTCTGATCAGAGGAGACAACACTTGAGCTGGCAGGAGCTCTTCTCCATACACACTTCTGTGACCCAGGTAAGGCTGGTTACCTTAAAGTCTCAATAACTTTTCTTCCAGTCTAACTGTAATGCAGATGCTTCTCTCTGGATCTCTCTGCTAAAACCATGCCACCTGCACAGGTGTGTCAAGCAGGAACATGGGAAATGCAATGCTGGCGTCAACAGTGGACCCTCTGTAGATGTGGGGTGCAGAAAGAGTATGACAATTATGAGATAGCACTATAATGGAAAATTTTTAATAGTCAAACTGAATACTTGCGTAAGTTATTAATGCTTGATTGGACTTATTAACTCATGTGACCAAACCTCTATTGATTGCCTAATTCATGGCAGGCATTGTACTTGGTACTGAGGTTACAAAGCCTCAGGGACTGAATGAGTAGATTCGCTTGATCATTCATTCACTTATTTGTTCAGACGTGCCTTCATTTAACTAGCATTTATGTCTAGTATTTCTGTATTTATGTGCCAGTCCCCGTAGGAGAGACCCCGGTAAGCGAGACAGGGATACCAGTGTATCCCTGGGGACATACCAGTAAGTGAGACAGATGCAGTCCCTAAGTTTCTTGGTCTAAGAGTTTCTGAAAATAATCCACACCCTGTAAATACTCACTAAATACTTACGGCCTGAGAAATTACAGGAAGCCTCCCTTGTTAGCAATATCCAGCACTCATTTTTGTTGTAGGCCTTTAATCTTCCCCAGTCACAAACTAGAGCAGTTCAGCATGTTCAAAACATAGACCCCCTTCATAATCTGCTGCCAATGGGCTCGTTCTCAGGTGCACTTTGCAATATCTGATTAAACATATAAAGGGGAGGGCTTCTCGTTTCAGAGATCCTGGAAATCAATCAGGAAGGAATCAATCAAGTAGAAATCACTGAAGAAGGTGGGCAGCCTCTGTGGGTCCAGCCTTCCTGAGTGTGTCTCTGTCACCGAAGAGAAGAGGACGTATGTGAAAATAGAGCAACGAGTGCTTCTTTCCCACAGAATTGCCTACAAAACATTAAGAGACAAATGCCATCATCTGTCTATTTTCCTGAATAAATAAAATGTAGAAAAGTCAGATGGGGCCAGGTGCGGTGGCTCACGCCTGTAATCCTAGCACTTTGGGAGGCCGAGGTGGTCGGATCATGAGGTCAGGAGATCAAGACCATCCTGGTTAACACGGTGAAACCCCGTCTCTATTAAAAATACAAAAAAATTTAGCCAGGTGTGGTGGTGGGCACCTGTAGTCCCAGCTACTCAGGAGGCTGAGGCTGGAGAATGGCGTGAACCCAGGAGGCGGAGCTTGCAGTGAGCCGAGATTGCGCCACTGTGCTCCAGCCTGGGTGACAGAGCAAGACTCTGTCTCAAAAAAAAAAAAAAAAAGAAAGAAAAGTCAGATGGGCTGGGTGCGGTGTCTCACGCCTGTAATCCCAGTACTTTGAAAGGCCGAGGCAGGCAGATCACCTGAGATCAGGAGTTCGAGACCAACCTGGCCAACACGGTGAAACCCTGTCTCTACTAAAAATACAAAAATTTAGCTGGGCATGGTGGCGAGCATCTGTAATCCCGGCTACTAGGGAGGCCGAGGCAGGAGAATCGCTTGAACTTGGGAGGCAGAGGTTGCGGTGAGCCGAGATGGCGCCATTGCACTCCAGCCTGGGCAACAAGAGCAACACTCCATCTCAAAAAAAAAAAATTCTCTTTCTTCAGCCTTCCAAGTAGCTGGGATTACAGCTACACCACACCCAGCTAAAATTGGTTTTTTTGTTTGTTTGTTTCACTATGGGTTTTGCCATGTTGCCCAGGCTGGTCTCAAGCTGCTAGGCTCAAGCGATCCACCCACCTCAGCCTCCCAAAATGTTGGGATTATAAGTGCCCAGCCTCCATCACTCTATTTTTTTTTTAAGTTCTAAGCTAAGACATATAGCAGTACTCATGGTTTTTATTTACTCCATAGCATTATACATTTATTTTAAATGGATAACTAATTTCTTTCAAACCCAGTTTTCGTATCTTTTGGAGTAGCAGTTTCATAACAAAAGCATTTATCAGTTTGGAGGCCAAGGCGAGAGGATTGCTTGAGTCCAGGAGTTCTAGACCAGCCTACACCATACAGTGAGACCTTGTCTCTACCAAAAAATCAAAAAATTAGCCAGGTGTGGTGGTGTGTGCCTGTAGTCCTGGGTACTCAGGAGGCCAAGGCAGGAGGATTGCTTGAGCTAGGGAGGTCAAGGCTGAAGTGAACTGTGTTCACGCCACTGCACTGCAACCTTGGCAAGAGGGTGAGACTTTGTGTTACAACATGCACACGAAAAAACCTTAAAAGCATTTATTTATCTGATGAATATTCCAGTCATTAGTAAATGATTGCCTCTACTTGGAACTCTGAAGGAATCAGTAAATCTTTAAGTATTTGAAACTTTAATAACCTAAATAAAAATCAGAACTATTTCACACTTCTTTTCAAATGCAAATCTTACCTACCACCCTCTCCACAAACTTCCTCAGTACAGCTCTTGACGTTTTAATATACAGAACATCTGTTGTTCTCAACCTTAGATTTCTCCAACTATTTTCTACAAGAGAAATATGATGATGATTAACATTATAAAATGTTTTTCTTCTATACAGGTAAGAGAGTTTTCTAGTATTAATCTCCCATGGAGTTCCCCCTAAATGTCACAAATCATTTGGGAAATACTTAAGAAGTAGATTTGTATATGTAGCTCTCACATACACACCTCGTTACATAGAAACCTGATACACTGAAATTCACTATTACAGAATTTAGAAACTAGCAAACTAACTCGATACACTTTATCCCAAAGCTTCTTTTACATAATTTTCAAGTTACATTCAGTCCTATCTTCCAGTAACATGCCCCACCCTCTTGCTTCATTTACTGAAATAGTTAGGCTCAACCTCTTTGGTATTTCTGCATTTTCTCCAGCTCAGAAGGGCCTGGTCATTCTAACACAGTGCCTTCTTATTGTTCTGTGTAACAAGCTCCGAGTGATCAAAAGGAGGTGCACATTTGCTCCCAATGGAAAATAATGAAGTGTCAATTTGTTAGAAACACATGCCTCTTCAACCCAATGTGACTGCTCAGTTAAGAAACTTTTTTGCTTGCTGAGAAAGGGAGGAAAGCGAAGCAAAAGGGTCATTAGGTCATTTAATGAGTTGAATTATCAAATGTGATTTTAATACACATACATCCAGTTGTATAATGAAATGATATAGGCTTTAATACATACAAATTCATGTTAGAGAAAAGTTCAGGAGTGCAGCTGTTCTCAAAGGACCTTGCACCTGCAATCCATCAGATGCTGCAGACTTTGAAGTTTTCTTCTGGTATAGCTTTCAACTTAATCACTCCCTCCTCTCTGCTATGTTGATCTTTGTATAAATTTCTATTTATGACTTTACTGTTGTGTTTGTTTTCTTGTCTATCTGCTCTGCTGGACTGTAAGGTACTTGAGGGAAAGATCTGTGACTTATTGATCTTTGCATCTCCTGGCACAACCTGGCATTCAGCAAGCACATATCAAACACCATGTACCAGTGACTTTTCTGCTGTGCAATAAAAATTGGTAAGTATTTATTGTTGCTCTCGATGCTACCATGTCATCATCCTTTTCAACTTAATTTTTACCAGTCTGAGTTTGTCAGTATATATATCAGGCCTTATCCTTTTGCAGAGATGCCTTGATGGCCTGAATGCCCATTGCCAGAGATATGAAAAAAAAAAAGGCAGAGCAGACACACGTGATCCAGGAAAGAGTGCATGGCTGCAGGTGACCCCAGAGCCTTGTTGGAGGACAGCGATTTGAAAGCCTTGAATCTACCAGTCCTCATAACATCACTGGATAGATATTGTCCTGAGGCAGAGCAAGAGGATTCTAGAGCTTTGAGGACTAGCCTTTGTGTCTGCAGCCCCACATGCATGTTTCTTCCGGACCTCTGACTCGCCCTCTACAGTTGAGCACATTGACACCTTCCATGTCCCCCATTTCTTCACCTGCACAATGGGGATGGTGGTCATAGATGTCCCTGACATACTGAGGTGGGGACAGGACCTAAGGCTATTTTGTTAAGTACTGAGTGCTACAAAAAAAAAAAAAAAGAAAGAGACCAAAGTGAAAGTGAACACAATAGTAAATCCTTTGTTTTTCCTTTTTCTTTTCTTTTTTTTTTTTTTAAGACAGATTCTCCCTCTGTCACCCAGCCTGGAGTGCAGTGGCACGATCTCGGCTCATTGCAACCTCCACCTCCTTGAGATCAAGCGATTCTCCTGCCTCAGCCTCTCAAGTAGCTGGGACTGCAGGTGTACGCCACCATGACCCGCTATTATTTTTGTAATTTCAGTAGAGACGGGGTTTCACCATATTGCCCAGGCTGGTCTCAAACTCCTGGCCTCAAGTGATCCGCCCCCCCTTGGCCTCCCAAAGTGCTGGGATCACAGGCCTGAGCCACCACACCCGGCCTTAAATTCTTTCTTTTTCCCAAGAGAAAACTTCAAGAAAATCCTCATCTTTGTTTCAGCCACTCACCTGTTTTAAGGCTTCACTATCTAAGTTCCCTTTGAGAGCCCCAGAGAATATTCAGGAAGGCACTACTCCCCATAATGAGAAAGCCGCACAACAGAAGGACTAGATGGAGGAAGAATATAGAGGTCTAAACCAACTCCTTGTTTTTAATAGAACTCAATTGGGAGTGAGAAAGATTATATGATTTGCCAAAGATCGTGTGACTAATTAGTGATGCCCTGGGGTGAATCCTGTGATATCATAGTTCTCAGAAGTATTCACAGGAACCTTCCCCATACTTCCACTAGGGTAGCAAACTGAGGTAAACTTTCTGCAAAGCAATTTAGGCAATCTTCTTCAACAACCTTAAATATATGCATATAATTTGACCCAGAAATTCTACTTCTAGAAACTTGTCATAAGAAAGTAATCAGAGGGGCCAGCCGTGGTGGCTCACACCTGTAATCCCAGAACTTTGGGAGGCTGAGGTGGGCGGATCACCTGAGGTCAGGAGTTCAAGACCAGCCTGGCCAACACGGTGAAACCTCACGTCTACTAAAAATATAAAAATTAGCTGGGCATGCTGGCGTATGCCTGTAATCCCAGCTACTCGGGAGGCTGAGGCAGGAGAATTGCTTGAGCCCAGGAGGTGGAGGTTGCAGTAAGCCGAGATCATGGCACTGCACTCCAGCCTGAGCAACAGAGCGAGACTCTGTCTCATTTATCAAAAAAAAAAAAAAAAAAAAAAACTAATCGGAGAAACACACTATGATTTAGTCATGAAGATGTTCACAGCAGGGTAATTTACAGTAAGAAAAACTGGGAAGCAACATCTATGCATAATAAGAATGGATTGATTAAGTAATTAATGGTACTTATACACACAAAAAACTACAGAAGTACAAAAAACTGCAGTGTGAAAGATTTGTTATTAGCAGCCTAGGTTAAAAAAAGAGGGGGGGCAGGAAGGTGGCAAAACAATGTGTAGAGAGGCTCCAAATTACATAAAAAATCTGAAGAGATGTGAAGAGCAGCCCAGATGAGGTTAAGCCAGGGTGAGAGAAGCTAAAGCAGATGTCATAGAGATGTCATCTTTTGCTGACATCTTCATGGTGTATGTTTTCAGGGATTTTAAAGACCCTATAACTTAACATGCCCTAGTCTGTTACATGTACTTTAGCTTAAAGTAAACAACCGGAAGAAGATGTTAACAGCATGAATGGTAAAGGGGACACAGCAGAGCTCAGGAATAAGGATTGGGGAACAGAACGGGACAAAAGTGTAGCCCAAGATGAGAATCCAGATAGAGATAAGGGTGGAATTGGGTGGAACTCTGAAGATGAATAGGAGACGACGTCTGATAAACTCTGACCCAGCTGGCTTCATGATGAGACATCTGAAAGATAACAGGGGCAGGCAATGATGAGAAAGTATATCCAGGATTAGCAAGAGAGGTGAAGGTAAGGAGATGCCATGACAAAGTAATTACTGGCAATTTTGTGGATTGGAAGAAGGCATTCTTTGCCAAGGATTCTAAATGTCACAGTATGGAACCACAATTATGACAATTCTATATGTGTGGCAGTACAATAGTAAAATAAATAATACTTCACCAATGAATGATGTCCTAGAAGGTATAGGATATTATCTGCCATCACTCATCTTCCTCCTTTTCTTATTTAGCATCATCATGAAAAAAAAAGTGGGGGACTATGGAGTCACAGGCCTGGTTTTAGGTTCCAGTTTTGTCATTTATTTTCTGAATATCATGAGACTCATTTTTCTCATCGCTAAATGGGGATATTAGTAACCTGCTGCACAGGATGTTTGTTAAGAACAAAGCGAGTTCGGCTGAGTGCAGTGACTCATGCTTGTAGTCCTAGCACTTTGGGAGGCTGAGGCGGGAGGTTGCAGTGAGCCGAGATCCTGCCACTGCACTCCAGCCTGAGCAACAGAGCAACACTCCGTCTGAAGAAAAAAAAGAACAAAGCGAGTTCATATGTGTAAAGAGCCTAGTACATAATAGGCTTTCAGTAAGTGTTTTCTTTTTCTTTTTTTTTTTTGAGATGGAGTTTCCTTCTTGTTGCCCAGGCTGGAGTGCAATGGCGCAATCTCGGTTCACCGCAACGTGTGCCTCCTGGGTTCAAGTGATTCTCCTGCCTCAGCTTCCCAAGTAGCTGGGATTACAGGCATGCGCTACCATGCCCAGGTAATTTTGTATTTTAGTAGAGATGGGGTTTCTCCATGTTGGTCAGGCTGGTCTTGAACTCCTGACCTCAGGTGATCCGCCCGCCTCGGCCTCCCAAAGTGCTGGGATTATAGGCTTAAGCCACCATGCCCAGTCCAAGTGTTTGCTTTTTCTAATCCCAGCTCTCTATGCCAGTGTCTGGCAATACTGAGAAAACAAAATAGAGTCTAGCAAAGAAAAGGACTAAGGCCACCAAGCGTATCCTATCTCTCCCTGGGTTTTATGATCACCCTGGTTTTGATTCAGATGTACTTCAATCTTGGCTGATTTCTTTCCACCTGGCAAAGGCTGCCTGGCACCTCATACAATACACACTTGCTCTGCCACTCCAAATGGATCTGTTGCTTTAACTTAAGGTCTTGCTTTCAGAGTGGAGCCAGGAAACTAATTGTGTATATAGGAAATATTTGTGATTTCCTAACACTTCCACTTTCTGATTCTAAAAAATGTGCACCTCACATCAGTGATCACAACCCACTGATCACCCCTCACCAATTTCTCACATTCCTAGGTACACACCGCTCATCCCACAATGTCCCAGAATGGCCCCAGCATTTACCCAAACTCTCAGGATCAGTGCCAGCCATACCACATACTGGCTACATTTTTTAGCATGGGTGTGTCAAGGCCACTTGGACTGTGCTCCCAATTCGCTTCTTTGAAATATCAGCCAGTATTAGAAACATGGATTCCGGCCAGGCGCGGTGGCTCACACCTGTAATCCTAATACTTTGGGAGGCTGAGGCAAGAGGATTGTTTGAGGCCAGGAGTTAGAGACTAGCCTGGCCAACATGGCCAAAAACCTGTCTCTTCTAAAAACTACAAAAATTAGCTGGTCATATTGTCATACCCCTGTAGTCCTGGCTACTCGGGAGGCTGAGACATGAGAATTGCTTGGACCCAGGAGGCCAAGGTTGCAGTGAGCTGAGATCGCAGCAATGCACTCCAGCCTGGGCAACAGAGTGAGACTCTGTCTCAAAAAAAAAAAAAAAAGAAAGAAAGAAAAAAGAAATAGATTCCCAGATCTCCAGTTTAGAGGATGACTTGGCCAAAAGATTCTACTAGAAAAGTACTCCATTCTATTTTCTAAATTCTGACTACTAATGAGTTGAAATCAGTTCGTGCATCATTTCCATTCACTCACATCACTCAAAACATGCTTAAAATTTCTTCTTTTTTTTTCATATGCTCCAAGATCTGTAATAGATGCACAATAAATGGCATTATTATTTATTTGCATAGACTGTCGTTAGAGGTATGTATTCTACAAGTCAAAAACTTCAATAATAAAATCACTATTACTTACCAACTTTACATTCAAAATATATCCTAGTGGCCAGGTGCAGTGGCTCATGCCTGTAATCCCAGCACTTTGGGAGGCTGAGGTGGGAGGATCACTTGAGCACAGGAGTTTGAGACCAGCCTGGGCAACATGGACAGACCCTATCTCTACAAAATAAACAGTGAAAACTGAAAATAAAAAATTTAAAATTAAAAAAAGCTATCCCAGAATAATTTCTAGAAGGCAAATCAAAGCAGAAAAGACATAATGACCAATATCAAAAGCAAAACAAAATCAAGGACAGGGAACTTCATTACCTGTACCTTCCTTTTTTATATTTGGACATATTTTCATTCAAGAAATTTTATGAGACTGGCCGGGCACAGTGGCTCATGCCTGTAATCCCAGCACTTTGGGAGGCTGAGGTGGACAGATCACCTGAGGTCAGGGGTTCAAAATCAGCCTGGCCAACATGGTGAAACCCCATCACTACTAAAAATGCAAAAATTAGCCAGGCGTGGTGGTGCATGCCTGTAATCCCAGCTATTCGGGAGGCTGAGGCAGCAGAATCGCTGGAACCCAGGAGGCGGAAGTTGCAGTCAGCCAAGATTGCATCACTGTACTCCAGCCTGGGCAATAACAATGAAACTCCGTCTCAAAAAATAAAAAATAATTGTATCAGACAGATAAATGACAGGTGGGGCTGCATCATTCAATAGTGAAGACTAATTCTTCTGGTAGAAAAAAGACAGCAGCGCAGACACCTCTCCAAGTAGTAAGGGAACTTTGGGAGAAGGAGCTTTAGCCCACGAAATATACTCCAGAGATCAGTATTTTATAATTTTACTAGTGTTGTTACTAAATTAATATTTCTATATGTGGACACCAGTTTATATTTTCAAATTACTTTCACAGCCAGCATGTCATCAGACAGATCATCAGAAACAGAAACGAAAGCAGGTATTATTAACACCATATTTCAGGTTAGACTCCTCAGGCCTCAGGAAGTTAGATAACGTGCCTAAAATTAGAGCTTAAAAATTCATTGTCACTCTTCATGGAATCAATGTGGGTTTATTTCCGAACCTAAAACAACGGGTTCCTTGAAGAAGGGCACTGGTTCCAAAGTTCTCCAGGTGTCATAGGCTAAAATCTGTACCCCCATCTCTCCCCCAACCAATTCCAAAATGATTTGTTGAAGCCCTAACCCCCAGTACCTCAGAATGTGACTATATTTGGAGATAGGGCCTTTACAGAGGTAATTAAGGTAAACAGATCATCCAGTGGGCTCTCACCCAATATGGTTGTGTCCTCATAAGAAGCGGGGATGAGGCCACAGACACACACAGCGGGAAGACCACGTGAGAACACAGGAAGGAGGTGGCCATCTACAAGCCAAGAGGCGAGGCTGCAAGAGAAACCAATCTGCCTTCACCTGGATCTCGGACTTCTAGACTCCAGAGCTGTGAGGAAATAAGTTTCTGCTGTTTCAGCCACTCGGTCCATGGTATGTTGTCATGGCAGACCTAGCTAACTACACACCGGGTACTCTTGATTCCTAGTTCTCCGTGGCTGTAAAAATTCTCATTGGTAGGTCCTAAGAGTTACAGCATCATCACCTAGTGCCTTGAAGCCCTATGCACCCTTGTGTTGTGATACGGGTGGTCCCCAAATGGATAGAAAGTCAATGACACTTATCTGTCTGCTGCAGTCAGTGCTGGGTGTGAGCCCACTCATGGCCTCTAACCTCACCCAACTCCCTCCAATGTGTGTGCTTCACCTACCAGCTGAAAGACCAAGCAGGTCTCACTGAGACACTGGGATGGCTTCTTACAAGAGACTGCACACCTCTGAAACATGTCCATAAGGGCAACTCCATGTGAGGGATAGAGTGACAGAAAAAGAACATCCGAATCTATCATTTTTTAAACAGAGCAGTTATACCCCAAGCAGAATCAAGGCTTTAGGATCACCTAAAACACATGATTTAAGATGAATAATCCTTGCATTCTGGTGAGGAGAAAGTTGTGTTTGGTTTGAGCACGCTGTTCACTTCCCAGTAGATATACATACATTTAGGTACTGGGTCTTCCAGCATCTGGAGTGACCACATTTTGAGATGAATATATTTCCTCCTAGGATCGACTGTCACCCACACACCTCAGCCTTCCATGGTAATCAACTTAAATGTGGAAAAGGACGTACAGGAAGCAGATAATGGCTTACTAGGGACACATGGTCCCCACTAAACTATGGAACAAACACAAGGGAGTATGATCTCAAGGAAGCAGTCAGGCTCGCTTGACATTATTCCATAATTATTCCACGTTTTCCCAAACCTGGTCGATACAACACACTCAGACTCATGTCTTCCAAGAGAACATTTCCTAGAGCCTTCTTCTCTTCACAATTTTTCCTTCGGTCTTTCAAGGGAACATCTTCAAGGAGTCCACAACTGCTTACTGAGCCCCTGCAACTGGTGCGATACAACCCCTCCTCCTTCTTAGGGGCTTACGATTTAATTATAAAGAAATATTCGACAGACGTATTTCAGAATTAGGCCTTGTGTAATGCAAGTTACCTGTATTATGTACCATGTGTCTATCTATAATAGACTGTGTGTCCATGAGGGCCCAGGTATACATCTGTATTTACTCACACTTTTGTTCCCAGTACTTACAACAATAACTTGCCCTTCCTAGCTAATCATAAATAAAATTGAATAAAGTATATATAATGTAACAAAAGTGCAGGGAAAGAAAACATCGATGAAGTTCAGAGTTATGGAGGTGATTTTATTAAGGAAATGACCGGAGTCTCAGAAAATCAGAGGTCTTCTCATATGAAGGCATGAACAATGGAAAAGACGGACAAGACATGAGGGGAAGTTCGAAATTCTTTGTGTGTGTATGTTTGTGTGTGTGTGTGTGTGTGTGTGTGTGTGTGTGTATAGAGATGGGGTCCAACCACATTGTCCAGGCTAATCTCAAACTCCTGAGCTCAAGCGATCCTCCCACCCTGGCTTCCCAAAGTGCTGGGATTTCAGGCATGAGCCACTGACCCAGCCAAAGTCCACAATTCTTAGACTCACATTGACTCCAAGTCTACTTGGTCCATTAATTTTTTTTCACTGCCCATCAGCCTCATAAGATGTTACTCTCCCCTTGCTCGCTAAGAGTCCATGATCCATGTGGGTATTCTCCCCGTCGCTCACACCCTCAACTCCTTTTTTCCTCTCTATCCTATCTAGAACTCAGTTCTCAAATCTGACTAAACCCAAGCTGTCATCTGCTCAGCATCTGCCCCCAGCTGAACACCATCAGAGGAAAGCATACAATGGTACTTACAGGTTTCGTTTTAAATTTAAATTTTATTTAAAATCTGCAAACAAAAATCTCAAGTGGCTTTTTCCAAAACTGCCAAACACTAGCGGTTCAGTCAATTCAGTGTGTCAACCTCCAGAATGACGATTCCATGCCTTTCTTCTCTTCCCAAAACTCTAAGACTCCTTCCCTACTCTGTCTCTTTGATGACACTGATGTCTCAGAAAAAAAGAAAGAAAAAGAAAGAAAAACAATAAAGGATTCACCCTGCTTTCACACAAGCCAATTCTACTGACCTTTCTTGCAGCCCTAGCTAACTACATGCCAGGTACTCTTGATTCCTGGTTCTCTGTGGGTGTAAAAATTATCATTGGTAGGTTCCAAGAGTTATTTTCTGCAACCCTAACTCTCTTTTTCCCATTCCCTCCTAAATCTGTTCACTTTTGCTCTAAAGCTCACACCCTCTAGCCTGTTTACAGGCTCAGCATATCTGATACAGGCTCCTAATATCAGATACAGGCTCCTAATATCTCCTTCTTCTGATTCATCTATTTACCCCTTTCTTCTGAGTTACTTCTATCTATATACAAAAATGTTTTCATAATTCCCCTATTTGAAAAATCCACCCTTGACCCTACATCCCCATTTTTTCTCCCCTTCTCAGCAAAACTTGAAAGAACTATTGTTACTTGCTGTCTCCACTTCTTTACTTCCCATTCTCTCTTTAATTCATTTCATTCAGAGTTTCATCCCCACTGTTCAACTGCAGCTGCTCATGTTAGGGTCACTGTGTAAAATCTAGTATTCAATTATCTGTCCTCATTTTATTCCCAGCAGGATTTGACACAGATGACCACTTGTTCCTCCTTGAAACATTGTGGTGGGCAGGACAACATGCCCTTCTGAGTTTCCTTCTCAGACTGGCCATTCCTTCTCAGTCTTCCTCGCTAGCATCTCATCCTTATATTGTCCATTAAATATTGGAGTGTCTCTGAGCTCAGTCTCTGCTTCAGGGCAAGCACCTCCCTCCCCATGTGATGTCTTCTACATCAATGACTTTAAATACCATCTACATGCTGGTGACTCCCAAAGTTTATTTCCAGCTCCAATCTTTATCTTAAATTCCAGACAGCTGTATCTTTTTAATCCTCCATATACTCACTTAAAACTGTAAAAACAGAGATCTTAATTTTCCAATCTAAACCATCTCCTCCCCGATCATCTTCATCTCAGAAAATGGCCCCATAAATCATCCAGTCACTCAAACCACAAACCTAGGAGTCATCCTTGACCCTCTCTTTCTGTTCTACTGGGCATCCAGTCCATGATTATCAAGTCCTTTCTCAATCTCTTAAAACACATACTGAGCCCTCCCTACCACCTTTCCCCGCTTCCACTGCTGTCGCCATACTTGACACCACCATCAGCTTTCACTCATACTCTACAACAGCCATGCCACTGGTCTTCCTACAGCCTTCTTTCTCCACTACAGAATATTCTCCAAGAGCAGCCAGGGTATTCTTCTTAAACTATAAGTCAGATTGCCTTGCTCCCCTGCTTAACGCCTACCAATAGCTTCCCATTGCACTTACTGCACTTAGAATAAAATATGAAATCCTTATTGTAGCCTACAAGTCCTCGGTGATCTAGCTACTGGCTGCTTCTCCCCATCCTACACTTCTGCTCCTTGACCACTCCTCTCCAGCCATCCCAACCCTCGTGCTGTTCATCAAGCAACGCTTGTTCTTTTCTACCTCTTCCTGCAATGCTTTCCACCCCGAACGCCCATCATGGCCCCCAGTTCAGGTTTCTGCTCAGATGTGACCTCCACAGAGTGATCCTACCCAATGGGAAATAAAAATACCCCCAGCCCCCGGCCAGTGCCGTATCCTGCCTCCCTTTCTTCCCAGCGCTCATCACTTTATGAAACTGTGTTATTTGCTAGTTTACGATTTGTCTGTCTTCCCTTCTAGAATATGCGTTTAATAGAGGAAGAAAACTTTGCTTGACTTCTTTGTCACTGTGATAACAAATCCAAGATGAGACATTTAGAAAACATTGCAGCCAGGCATGGTGGCTCACGCCTGTAATCCCAGCACTTTGGGAGGCCGAGGCAGGCGGATCATGAGGTCGAGAGTTCAAGATCAGCCTGACCAATACGGTGAAACCCTGTCTCTACTAAAAAAAAAAAAAAAAAAATACAAAAATTCACAGGGCATGGTAGCGTGAGCCTGTAGTCCCAGCTACTCAGGAGGCTGAGGCACAAAAATTGCTTGAACCTGGGAGGCGGAGGTTGCAGTGAGCTGACCTGGGTGACAGAGGGAGACTTGGTCTCAAAAAAACAAAGAGAAAAAGAAAAAGAAAAAAGAAAGAAAACATTGCTAAGGAAGGCTGGGCACAGTGGCTCACACCTGTAATTCCAGCACTTTAGGAGGCTGAGGCGGGTGGATCACCTGAGGTCAGGAGTTCGAGACCAGCCTGACCAACAAGGTGAAACCCTGTCTCTACTAAAAATATAAAAATCAGCTAGGCGAGGTGGCAGGTGCCTGTAGTGCCAGCAACACCGGAGGCTGAGACAGGAGAATTGCTTGAACCTGAGAAGCGGAGGTTACAGTGTGCCAAGTTCACACCACTGCACTCTAGCCTGGGTGACAGAGTGAGACTCCATCTCAAAAAAAAAAGAAAGAAAGAAAGAAAAGAAAAAGAAAGAAAGAAAGAGAGAGAGAGGAAGGAAGGAAAGAAGGAAGGAAGGAAGGAAGGAAGGAAGGAAGGAAGGAAGGAAGGAAGGAAGGAAGGAAGGAAGGAAGGAAATACTGCTAAGGAAAGGGAGGAAGGGCAGGAAGGAGGAAGACAAACAGGAGAGGGAAGGGAATTGTGCTTTTTTGTATCAGATCATTTCCACAAATCATCAAACCAAAATCTCCACATTAATAGAAGCACTTTCATATTACCAATGTTGGAAAATAGCTGTTGTGAGACTGAGCCTGAAGTCAATAGACTTTCTGTCCTGTCCCACAGTCTAGCACACACCCTGATTTAGCACTCTTGAAATTAAAGTGTGTGGTTGCTAGATCTGGATTCCCAACAACAGGTGCATTCTTTGAATGGATTCAGGCTATCTGCTGCTAAAAATACCTGTCGTAGAGAACAGATACCCTAATTGCCGTGACCACCCTGAAGCATTGAAGAATGTGAACTCCTGGAGATCAGGATGTCCAACCCACTATTACCTGCAAAATAAACTTCAAATGTGGATGAAGGAGCTTCCTTCTTTATATGAGACACTGTGCATAGCAGGTAGGTAACAATGTTGTCCCTAGGACCATACTCATGGAGACATTAAAGCAGGTAAAACTTGGGGCGAGAAGGGGTTGCTGGGCATCGATGCACTTCACTTCCTGATTCACAGCTTTTACTGTCATCCCCAAACTAAGAACACTAAATAGTTTCCACTTGTCCCAGCCTGACACTCACCTTTCCCTGACCCTTCCCTAGGAAGACCCTCCTTACCATCTCCCACCTGCCCCTTAGACAGGCTGCCCTCTTTACAGTTCCCTGCAAAAATACACTTATTCCCCACTTTAAACTGTTCATTGAACTTTTCTCTCTGTCTTAGTCTCTTTGGGCTGCTATAACAAAATGATTTAGACTGGGTCATTTATGAACAGTGGAAATGTATTGCTGCAATCTGGGGAGGCTGGGAAGTCCAGGATCAAGGTGCAGCAGACTTGGGTGTCTGGGGAGGGCCTCTTCCTCGTAGCTGCTGCCTCCTTGCTGCACCTTCACATGGTGGAAGCGGCAAACACTCTCCCTCAGACCTCTTTTACAAAAGCACTAATCGCATTCATGATGGTGGCGTCTTCATGATCTAAGCACCTCCCAAAGCCCCATCTTCTTTAATACCACCACATTGCAGATCATGTTTCAACACGTGAATTCTGGGGGGACACATTCAGACCACAGCATCTTCTCCTTTTGTTCCAGTTTAAAGGATACCCACTGTGAGGAGTTGTTGTTTTCAAAATTTTTATAGTTGTTATTATTTTATTTTCATTATTTTTTAAACTTTTTGTAGAGACGGGTTCTCACCATGTTGCCTGGGCTGGTCTTGAACTCCTGGGCTCAAGTGATCCTCCCACCTCAGCCTTTCAAAGTGCTGGGATTACAGGTGTGAGCCACCACACCCAGACTATTTTCATAATTTTTTAAAAAATGTATTTTTAGAGACAAGGTCTTGCTCTGTTGCCCAGGCTAGAGTCCAGTGGCACAATCATAGCTCACTGCAGCCTTGAACTCTTGGGCTCAAGTGGCTAGGATGCCTTAGCCTCCCGCATAGCTGGGACTACAGGCGCATGCCACCATGCCTGGCTAATTTTTAAAAATTCTTTGTAGAGGCAGGGTTTTTCTATGTTGCCCAGGTTGGTCTTGAACTCCTGACCTCAAGCAATCCTTCCACTTCAGTCTCCTAAATTCCTGGGATTACAGGCATGAGCCACCACACCCAGCCTATGTTAATAGCAATTAAAAACTACTGCTTCTCAGTAAAAAAGAAAAGTCCATTTTCTTTTTGTTATTGTTACTTTTTTTCTCCACACCATGATTGTGTAATAGTTCATTTTCTGTTGTTTATAACAGAATACTTGAAAGTGAATGATTTAAAAAGAAAAGGTATTTATTTTGTACAGTTCTGGAGGCTGGGAAGTCCAAGGCCGAGGGGGCACATTTAATGAGAGCCTCCTGCAGGTGAGGACTCTGCAGAGCCCTGAGGTGGTGCAGGGTGTCACATCAGAGGAGCTGAGTAGGCTGGCTCAGGACTTTCTTCCTCTTCTTACAAAGCCACCAGTTCCACTCCCATAATAACCCATTAATCCATTGACTTGTTAATCCATGAATCCATGAATGGATTAATCCATTCATGGAGGCAGAGCCCTCAAGACCTAACCACCTCCGAAAGGCCCCATGTCTCAATACTGCCACATTGGGAATTAAGTTTCAACATGAGTTTTGGAGGGGACATTCAAGACTAGCAGGGCCCCACACCTTCCCCCAACCCGTTCCCCTGCCTCCCACCTTTTCTGGATGCCTAGATTGATGTCATGGGCCTCAAGCCTCCCACAGTGTCTGTGGTAACAGCTACTCAGGAGGCTGAGGCAGAAGAATCGCTGGAATCTGGGAGGCAGAGGTTGCAGTAAGCCAAGATTGTGCCACTGCACTCCAGCCTGGGTGACACAGTGAGACTCTGTCAAAAAAAAAAAAAAAAAAAAAAAGAAATTTGAGGATATCACTGCAATAATCACTAAAGTCCTCACTATTGATAATAATTTCACTTAGACCTAGTATAATCTGACACAATTTTCAAAAGAGATGGCATTGACCCATGGGGCCTACACCTATCTAGCTAGAGTTCATGCTAATCAAGTGGGAAATTACCCTTCAGAAATTAGCCTGAGCAGGAAAAATCCTCTCCCAAACACAAACATCTTTCTGCAAATGTACACACAGAACTTTCACCCCAGGTTCATCAGTAATGCCCATCAATTTGTTGCATCAACCTGGTTCCATCCTGTACCTGCTCACACATCTAGCAAACTTGGATTAAGTGTCTGGAAAGTGCTGGAGTCGAGGAGTGAAGCAAGAGCTGGTGAGCACAGAGAGGAGAGCAAGCAGTCCAGGGGAGTGAGGGGAAGCCGCACAGAAGGCAGGACTTGGCTGAGTTCTGAAGAATGAATAGGAATCTGCCAGGAGACACAACAACCTGGACAAACTAAGAGGACATTATGCCCATTGAAATAAGCCAGGGACAGACAGACAGATGCCTGCATGATCTCACTCACATGTGGAATCTAAAAAAGTCAAACTCACAGAAGCAGAGAGAAGAATGATGATTACCAGGGGTTGAGGGTGGAGAAAATGGGAGATGCTGGTCAAAGGGGACAAAGTTTCAGTGATAAGATAAATAAATTCAAGCCAGGCACAGTGGTACGTGCCTGTAATCCCAGCTACTCAGGAGGCTGAGGCAGAAGGATCCCTTGAGGTCAGGAGTTGGGGTCCAGCTTGGGCAACACAGTGACATCCCAGCTATGAAAAGAAAGATGAATAAGTTCTGGAGATCTAATGCACAGCTGCTGACTAGAGTTAATAATTCTGTACTATACACTTGAGATTTGCTGGCTGGGCATCGTGGCTCACACCCATAATAACAGTGCTTTGGGAGGCCAACGTGGGAGGACCTCTTGAACCCAAGAGATGAAAGCTGCAGTGAGCTATGATCGTGCCACTGCACTCCAGCCTGGGCAACAGAGTGAGCCTTTGAAGAAAAAAAAGAAAGAAAGGAAAAGAAAAAGAAAAAGAAAAGAAGGGAAGGAAGGAAGGGAGGGAGGCAGGGAGGCAGGCAGGGAGGGAGGGAGGGAGGGAAGAAAAGAGAAAGAAAGAAAGGTTTGCTGAGAGAGTAAATCTCAAGTGTTCTCACCACACACAAAAGAATGATAACTAGGTGAGGTGATAGAAATAAAAACTCATTTGATTGTGCGATCATTTCATAATGCACACATATATCAAATCATCACATTACATATGTTAAATTTTTACAACTATATTTGTCATTTCTACCTCAATAAAGCTGAAAAAATCAATAACCAATAAAAGAGTTTTAAAAGTGTTAAACTAAAATGCTGTAGAAAAGGATACAAAAAAATTTGTTACATTTTTCTCACACATTATTTAATTATTGCAACTAAAATGCTTCCAATTATCCCTCTTAACTAGACTTACTTTTTGTGTGTATGTGTGGTTTTTTGTTTGTTTGTTTGTTTGGTTTTGTTTTTGTTTTTTCCAGCTACTTGGGAGAATCGTTTGAACCCAGGAGGCGGAGGTTGCAGGGAGCCAAGACTGCGCCACTGCACTCCAGCCTGGGAGACACAGCAACGCATGGCAGCATTTGTCGGCTTCTTGGGAGGCCTCAGGAAACTTACAATCGTGGTGGAAGGTGAAGAGGGAGCCAACATATCACATGGCTGGGGCAGGAGAAAGAGAGAGAGGGTGAAGGTGCCACATACTTTCACACAACCAGATCTCATGAGAACCCTATCATGAGAACGGCACTGGGAGGATGGTGCTAAAACATTAGAAACCGTCCCCATGACCAAATCACCTCCCACCAGGCCCCACCTCCAACACTGGGGGTTACAATTGAACATGAGATTTGGGTGGGAACACAGATCCAAACCACATCACCTTACCCATAACATAAAGTTGATTAACAAACAAACAGACCAGTATCTACATAGATTTTATGCATGCATGACATAGCTTTTTCTTAATTTTTTCAGGTTGTTTTTTTTTTTTTTTGCCTATATTTGCCACACAGGCTGCAGCAGTTTGCAAGTTTTTTCAAATTATTGCAAATCTCTAAAAACTTTTTCAGTAAATTTATTGAAAAAAATCTACAAATCAATGGACCCAGGCAGTTCAAGTCCATGTCATTCAAGAGTCAACTCTACTATAAACTAGGTAACTTATAAACAACAGAAATTTATTTCTGGAGACTGGGCTGTTCAAGATCAAGGAACCAATAGATTGGTGGCCGGGTGTGGTGGCTCACGCCTGTAATCCCAGCATTTTGGGAGGCTGAAGCGGGTGAATTACCTGAGGTCAGGAGTTCAAGACCAGCCTGGACAACATGGTGAAACCCCATCTCTACAAAAAAATACAAAAATTACCTGGGCATGGTGGCAGGCACCTGTAATCCCAGTTACTTGGGAAGCGGGAGAATCACTTGAACCTGGGAGGTAGAGGTTGTAGTGAGCCAAGATAGCACCATTGCACTTCAGCCTGGGTGACCGAGCAAGACTCTGTTTCAAAAAAAAAAAAAAAAAAGATTTGGTTTCTGGTGAGGACACACTTCTTGGTTGTCATAGACACTGGCTTCTCATTGTGCCCTCACATGGTGAAATGGGCAAGGCAGCTTCCTGAGGACTCTTCTATAAAGGCACTGATCCCATTCATGAGGGCTCTGCCCTTCTGACCTAGTCGCCTCCCAAGGGCCCCATCTCCTAACACCATCACCTTGGGGGTTAGGATGTCAATGTGTGCATTTCGGCAGGACACACTGAGGCCCATGCAAGGGGAGAGGTTGGTAGAAGAGAGAGAGGGGCTGGACAGGTGCAGTAGCTCAAGGGAAAGTTGAGGACCCGAACAGAGAGGGGCAATGGAGTGAAGGGTAGGAAGTCAGATTTGAGAAACAAGTCTGAGGGGACTCAGCAAGCACGTGCTGGGAATTATCTTCCAGTAAAATCTCTCTGTGACTCATTCGATGTGGAGGCTGAGGGAGCGGATGAATCAGGATGACGCTGAGGTTTCTGGTCGGAGAGACTGCACAGGTGGTGACGGCATTATTCCAAATGGAAGAGGGGGCAGGAGGAAGATCAGCTGGTTCAGGGAGAAACGCGATGTGCTTGGTTGGGGATGCATCACGCTGGAAACGCCCAAGGAACCTCAGGAGCAGATGACAGGGAGAGGTCACAACTAGAGATCTAAATGTTGGTCAAAGCCACATAAGTGCACTAAATCCCCCAAGGACGAAAAGAGAAAGGACTTCCTTGCTCAATAAATTTCCCAACATAGAAAGGAGACAGAGTAGCATCTTGAGATAGGACAGGACAGGGATGTAGATGATTTTAGGTTTAAGGAGACATGGGCATGTTTGTCAGCTCCAAGGAGGGAGCTAAAGGAGAGGAAACAACAGAATATTCAGAAAAGAGGGCTCTCACTGTTAGCATAGGAGGGAGTGACTGTGGCAAATGAAACAGAAGGGATTCATGTGTCGTGCCCAGGTAGCACAAAGTTTAGCCTCAGAGAGGAGGGGACCTGCTATTTTCTCAGGCACATGGATTAACGAGTTACAGCAAGGGAAAACCAGGTTTGAAAGTAGGGACAGTGGCCAGGTGAGGTGGCTCACACCTGTAATCCCAGCACTTTGGGAGGCCAAGGCAGGCAGATCACAGAGGCCAGGAGTTTGAGATCAGCCTGGCCAACAAGGTGAAACCCCGTCTTTACTAAAAATACAAAAATTAGCTGGGCGTGGTGGTGTATGCCTGTAATCCCAGCTACTCAGGAGACTGAGACAGGAGAATCGCTGGAACCCATAAGGCAGAGGTTGCAGTGAGCTGAGATCACACCACTGTACTCCAGCCTGGGCAACAGAGCGAGGCTCCATCTCAAAAAAAAAAAAAAAAGAAAAGAAAAAAAGAAAGAAAGAAAGAAAGAAAAAGAAAGTGGGACATTGAGTGGTTCTCTCAGAGGTCCTATGGCCTCTGTACCTAGGGAGGTGATATAACCTGTGAAGAGTGAGGCCAAGAGTGGAGGGAGGGCATTGGAGAGCTTTCGGAATAGCAGCCCCGGAAAAGGTAAAAGGGAAGCGACTGAAAAGCAGAGATCAGGGAGAAATCAGCCCAGGGGAGGGAATGACATTTCTTGAGTGCCTGCTCCGTGCAGGCAGTATTGTGGCTGATCTGCAAGGCGATGGTGACAATGACAACAATGACTGATAGTGGCCTTCCTATTTGCCATCGCAGTGCCTCTTCCTCCTTTGCCACCGCAAACGAGAAGGATGGTTGCAGCTGTGACTTGCACTGTGTAGGAGGATAGAGCTGATTCTTTCCCACCTTCCTGCTGTCACATCACATCTCTGCTTCTCCCTCCTCTGCCCAGCTGCTCTGCTCAGTTCCCAGGAATCTGGCATGGGGGATGTGTTATGAGAAAAGACAGAAAGCACCCCACCACTTATCACAAGGAAGATGGGAACTCAGAACCTTTTTGTTTGTTCATTTGTTGTTGTTGTTGTTGAGATGGAGTTTCACTCTTGTCGCCCAGGCTGGAGCGCAACGGCACAATCTCGGCTCCCTGCAACCTCTGCCTCTAGGGTTCAAGTGATTCTCCTGTCTTAGCCTCCCAAGTAACTGGGATTACAGGGGCCTGCCACCACACCAGGCCAGTTTTTGTATTTTTAGTAGAGACAGGATTTCACCATGCTGGCCAGGCTGGTCTCAAACTCCTGACCTCAGGTGATCCGCCTGCCTCAGCCTCCCAAAGTGTTGGGATTACAGGCGTGAGCCACCGTGTCCAGCACCTTTGTGTTTAGAACAGTTAATAATAGTGATTCTTTATCAATCTCAGACTCTGGACCAGGTATCGTTCTACACACTCTGTGGATTAACTTCCTTCCTTCCTTCCTTCCCTCCTCCTCCTCCTCCTCCTCCTCTTACTCCTTCTTCTTCTTCTTCCTCTTCTTCCTCTTCTTCTCCTTCTTCTCCTTCTTCTCCTTCTTCTCCTTCTTCTCCTTCTTCTTCTTCTTCTCCTCCTCCTCCTCCTCCTTTTCCTCTCTCTCTCTCTCTCTCTTTCTTTCTTTCTTTCGAGACAAGGTCTCATTCTGTCACCCAGGCTGGAATGTAGTGGCTCGATCTCAGTTTACTGCAAACTCCACCTCCCAGACTCAAGCATCTTCTCACCTCAGCCTCCTGAGTAGCTGGGATTACAGGTGCACACCACCACACCGGTCTAATTTTTTGTACTGTTAGTAGAGATGGGGTTTCACTATGTTGCCCAGGCTGATCTTGAATTCATCCAAGTCATCCAACCACCTCAGCTTCCCAAAGTGCAGGGATTACAGGCGTGAGCCACAGAGCCTAGCCTAATCCACTTTTTTTACACCAGCTCCCTGAGATGAGGCAGCATAGCTCTCATGAAATAGATTCTGCTGCCATTGTGCCTATTTCACAGATGAAAAAAACGAAGGCACAGACTTTTGCCTAAGGCTACACAGCACAGGCTGTAAGTAGCAGAGTTGAAATCTAGACTGATTTGTTTCAGCCTCTGCTTTTGATCGACACACCATACTGCCCTCCTGTAAGAAAGCTGAATGTGGGGAAACCCTCAGCCGTGCGTTCAGAAAAGACTTCAGACATAATCTAGTCCAGCCTCCTATATCAAGCAGAATTCCTTCTGCAGCTTGGACAACTCAGGACTTGACAGGCAGCCTGTTTCGCTGCTGCCCAGCCCGAACTGAACAAAACCTGCCAAAACCTCCTCCTCATCCTCCCCTCCTTTGGGAAGCCCAGATGAAATGTAGCTATCAAGGTGGTGAGCCTCACCGCTCTCCCGGAATATGCAAGTCATTATCCACCCTTCCATAAGCAAAAGAAGGGCCAGTTCTTTCTTTTGCTTGGAGCTAAATGGGGATTTTAAACAAAAAAAGAGAGAGAGAGAGAGAAAACAAGATGACCCCAGACTAAGGCACTTTACGTGTAGCCTCAGTGGGGTACTGGGAAAGGGTAACTCTGTGGCTCTTAAGTGTGCTACACATCCCTGAAGCCACAGAGCATCTGCCTCCCCTAAACCACCCAGAAGGAGCACACTGCTAGGCTCGACCCTTGGGCATTCTAATGTCCAATCAGAAAATGTGTCATTAGGCTGGGCACAGTGACTCATGCCTGTAATCCCAGGCCACGGTGGAAGACTGCTTGAGGCTAGGAGTTCGAGACCGGCCTACACAATATAGGGAGACCCCTCTCTACAAAAAATTTAAAAATTAGCCAGTCGTGATGGTGCATGCTTATAGTTCCAACTACTTGGGAGGCTGAGGTGGAAGGATGGCTCGAGCCTGGGAGTTCAAGGTTGCAGTGAGCCATGATTGCATCGCTGGACTCCAGCCTGGACAACAGAATGAGATCTTGTCTCAAAAAAAAAAAAAAAAAAAGGAAATAAAGAAAAAGAGAAACTGTGCCATTGAACATTTGTTTAGGCTCCTCAACTGACATGAAAATGGACTTTACACTCTAAAGCCTATCTCTCGAGGCAATAAGTCATAATTTGCTTCTGAAACTATAGGGTGAGTCTGGAAATGGCTTCCTCACCCCCTATTAATTAAGCATAGATCTCTAATCTCTGGTTTTCCTTTGGGCCAGCAGATTGACTCACCGTGCCCTTCCAAGCTCGGCCTTTTGTCAAGTACTTCTAGGCTCCTGTGGGAGCTCAGTGGGTCTGTCCCCATTTTGCTCTGTCACCATATGGGCTGCACTCACCTGAGGAGCGAGAGGGCATGTGGCCAGTCGGATGGGGGCAGAGTGTCTCAGGAGTGCGGCCCAGGCTGCAGGCTAAGCAGTCGGCCTCGCTGGCCTGGGGACAGCAGCTCAGGATGACTGTCCAGAAACAACAGCAACCCTTTCAAGAACCTGTGAAACGCGGTTGTAGCTGTCGGCACTTGCTCCTTCACACTCCCGGGTGTGTGTATATGGGAAAGGGAACAGGCGAGCAGAGACAGGACTGAAAACTCAGGAAACTATAAATAAAAAAGAAAACTTGAGCCAAATCTTTTCACACTAAAGGAAATAAACATATGGAATAAGTTATTGGAACAAGCAGCTGAAGCAAAGGGCATAAATGAGTTCAACAGATACCTGCTTTGTTTGCTAGGAAAGGAAAGGACCAAAGAGAAACAGGATAAGAAAGAGGTAAAAAGGAGTGTTCCTCCCTCTTAATTTATTTATTCACTAATTTGACAAAAATTTTGGTGAACACCTACTAGGTACCAGACAGTGTGTTAGGTTCCGACGATTAAAAAAGCAAATAAAACGTGGTCCCTGCTCTTAAATTGCTCACAGACTAGTGTTTTAATTGCCTTAAAGTTTTTGTAGTTTTAGGGTTCTCTTAAAATTCTATCACAATAAGTATTTTAAGCATCTCAAGACATGTAGGGCTTTGGTAATAAAATGATTAATTACCATCTCTTTTGTGCTTTGATGTATCTTTTTCAAACCAAGGCCACTTCCATCCTACGTTGGAAAAGATACAAAGAGCTAATAGTAGTGGGGGATTCTTTTGTTGGTCACATACAGTGGGACTTGGCTTTTCTTAGTATGGTGGAAACAGCCCAGACATTGCAGCCAGGAAGAATCCAGGCGTGGTCATTTACAGCTGTTACACCCTGGCCAGGGTATAATTTTTTAAAATTGACTGTTGGGAGACAATTCTCCATTGGTCTCTTAAGTTTCTAAATATCTTACAAGCAAGGTACTTTGTTCCAAGCTGCCCTTACAAGGATGTTTACATAACAAATCACCTTAGAAGGTAGAGACAGTGTCTCACTCTGGAGAAAACGGGAATCCAGACTTACTAAGCATTATAAAAGATTCAAGTTCCTTAAGTTTAGTATAATGTGACACACTGAATATATAGGCATCTACTTAGGTCTGTCCACATCACCCTTATGGGACTTGCAGAGGAAAGGCAAACTGGCACAAATACAGTGGTGCCCATGCTGCTTGCTGTACCATTCATCATAAAGTCATTTGTCTCTGACCCAGGGGTTTCACATCTTCTGCCAGCATCCATTGAATCATGACAGGTTAACTTGTTAACTTACAGGTAGAGTAAAACCTCAACCCTTCATAATATTATGTTGACCCTCATATGAACATATAATGAGCACATGTAAAATATTTGTTTAACTAATTAATGAGGGAACAAATAAGATGGCAAAGGTGATTCTAAGAGCATTTGAAAAGGGGCCGGCCAGGCGCAGCGGCTCACACTTGTAATCCCAGCACTTTGGGAGGCCAAGACAGGCGGGTCACGAGGTCAGGAGTTTGAGATCAGCCTGGCCAACAAAGTGAAACCCCATCTCTACTAAAAATACAAAAATTAGCCAGGCCTGGTGGCAGGAGCCTGTAATCCCAGCTACTCAGGAGGCTGAGGCAGGAGAATCGCTTGAACCCGGGAGATGGAGGGTGCAGTGAGCCAAGATCATGCCACTGCACTCCAGCCTGGGTGACAGAGCTAGACTCCATCTCCAAAAAAAGAAAAAGAAAAGAAAATGGGCATTTATTGGCTGGGCACGGTGGCTCACACAGCACTTTGGGAGGCCAAGGTGGGAGAATCACTTTTGAGCAGGAGTTTGAGACCAGCCTAGGCAACTTAGGAAGGCCCCTCTCTACAAATTTTGTTTCCACTAGTTGTGCATAGTGGCATGAGCATGGCGGCATGTGCCTGTGGTCCCAGTTACTTACAGAGGCTGAGACAGGAGGATCACTTGAGCCTGGAGATTGAGGCTACAGCGAGCTCTGATCGTGACATTGCATTCCAGCCTGGGCGATAGAGTGAGACTCCAGAAAAAAAAGGAAAAAAAGAAGGAAGGAAGGAAGGAAGGAAGGAAGGAAGGAAGGAAGGAAGGAAGGAAGGAAGGAAGGAAGGAAGGAAGGAGGGAGGGAGGGGACGGGAGGGGAGGGGAGGGGAGGAGAAATGGTATTTATCCTATCAGAAAAAAAAAGTTGAAATGAGTTTGTTAGATATAAAACTGGGTACTGTGTTACTGGTCAATAAAATTGTGACATTTGGGATTATTTTTTTGTAACAGAAAGAAATAATTTGCATCCCTATGGGAGAAATGTAGTTTATAATTTAACAATCTATGAAGTTAAAACTTGAACTCTGTAGTTTCACAGAGTATAGGCCCTAATCATAAGAAATAATTACTCAAAGGTACTCTCCCTAGAGATTTCAGTAATCCTTGGAAGTAGGATGGCCTGTTAGGTAGAGCTTCTGATGATACCAAAAAGACATGCTGGCAGTCATTCTTTTTTTGCTTATTTCTAAGTTTCAGATTATTATATTCTTATCTCCTTGTACAAGTTACTTAAGTTCTCTGGAGCTCAGTTCTTTTCATCTGTAAAATAGAGATAATAATATCCTTTAAGGGCAGTTATGTGGAGGAGAAATAGTACATGCAAAGCATCTGGCAGAGAATAGGTGTTAAATTAAAAGTAGCTATTAGGAGCAAAAATCATACACAGTTAGACTTCCCTAAATCTTTCTTCCCCAGCCTTACCTGTGCTCCAAGGCTAAAAAGAATGTGTGTGTACGTGTGTGTGTGTGTGTGTGTGCCCCTTGTGTGATAACTCTGAAAAGCTGATTGGGAATAGTGGGGTGTTGAGGCGTGGCTCAATTCATTTATATAAATATAGAGCCTAGCTTGAAAAGGCAAGCCACGCCCACCCATGGCTTAGAGCACTATTTAAAATAACTTAATTTAGTTTAATTTTTGTGGAGAGACAATCTTCCTGCGTTGCCCAGGCTTGAGTGTGTTGACTATTCACAGGTATAATATAGCTCACTGCAGCCTCAAACTCCTGGGCTTAAGCAATCCTCTTGCTTCAGGCTCCCTAGTAGCTGGGACTGCAGGCACACCATGGAACCTGGCCTTAGAGTACTATTTTAAAGGCTTCTAAAATGCTTACCAAATACACTAGAGGATTGAAGCAAGACTGTAACAAGCATGATTCCCAGCATTTTGTGGGGGTAACTTGTACTTTTTGCAATTTGGAGAGAGTTCCTGCAAGAGTGAAAATAGCACCTTTTGCTGTCCCCGGAAATTCCATCCCACAGCTTGACTAACAGGAGCTTGTCCAAACTCAGCCAGAAAAGTAAACCTGAACTAGCCATTCTGAACACTAGAAAAGCAGCATTCTGCCTATTGTTCCTTTAGTGTCCTGCCACAAGAGGAGACAGTGGGCACCGGTGAGGTCTGAACACAATAGTCTATACCATCCCACTCCTCCACCGCGCACTGGTTTACCTTTCCCACCTCCCCTGCCCAGCAGCCTGCCGAGATCTGGCTCTTCACCCATGTGACAGCACAAGACTTTCTAACTCCGTCACCTCTCAGCAGAAAGTCCCCACCCACACAGAAGAGCGCGCCCCTGTTAGTAACCTAGTATTTTTCCTTGCCTGATGAGGAGTATTTGTTTTTCCATTACAGTAACATGCATAGTTCCCATGGGTGCTCATGGGACTTCCCCACAGATGCATACAAGAGAATAGCACCTTGAATTTAGACAGAACCTTCTGCTGAATTCAGACATGATCTCATTAATTGCCTTCACATCCCTATGAAGTGACAAGGGGCCAGGTATTATGGTGTCTGGTATCCACATGAAGATAATGAGAAACATCATGTGTGACACAAAGTCAGGTATTTAACAAAAGTAACTGAGTTGAAATCCCCCTGCCCTCCGAGAACTTAGAGCTATGCAGTCCCACAGGATAGGCACTGGCCATATGTGGCTGTTGAGCATTTGAAATGTGGCTAGTCCAAATGAGATATGCTCTAAGTGTAAAATACACATTAGGGCTGGGCGCAGTGGCTCACACCTGTAATCCCAGCACTTTGGGAGGCCGAGGCGGCAGATCACCTGAGGTCAGGAGTTTGAGACCAGCCTGGCCAACATGATGAAACCTCGTGTCTACTAAAAATACAAAAATTAGCTGGGCGTGGTGGTGTGTGCCTGTAATCCCATCTACTCGGGAGGCTGAGGCAGGAGAATCGGTTGAACCCAGGACGAGGAGGTTGCAGTGAGCTGAGATGGTGCCCCTGAACTCCAGCCAGGGCAGCGGACTGAGACTTTGTCTCAAAAAAAGAAAATAATTTAGAAAAACTCACCACATCAGATTTGAAAGACTTAGTGCAACAAAGTGAAATATCTGATTAACAATTCTTACATTGATTACAAGTTAAAATGTAATACTATTTTTGGCTTTTTAAGTGTTTTTCTTTTTAAAAATCATCCCTTTGGTAATATTTTTAACATACTGGTTTAAATAACATAGATTATTAAAATTAACTTCGTCTTTTTCTTTATACTTTCCTCTGTAGCTACCAAAAAATAGCTCATTGATAGTTTACATTATGGTTCTATTGGGCAGAGCTGACTATGAGGCCAGCAAACTCCTTTTTGACCTTTATACATAGTCCCTTCGTTACACAGAAAAATAAAATGTAACCAATGGCCCTGAGTCCTGGGCCTGTCTCTACTAATAACCAACTAGCAAGCTGTGACCTTGGTTAAATTACTCTCCTGGTTTCTATGAGTTTTGATTTTCTCCTTGGTAAAATTAAAGTTTTGGACAATCAACTGCAAGGATCCCTTCAAGTTCTGATAACTAGTAACTGGAAAATTACTTTGCCTTCTCACTTCTAGACCCCGGCCAAATTCCAAACAAGTTCTCAAATATTCACTTCTAGAAGATGAAGGGATCTATCAGGGGTCTGTATCGTTATATTCTGAGGAAGCTCCAGATGAAAGGACCACCGAACAATTTTTAGGGGAATGTGAGACTAACTTTCAGGATGCAAATACAACTAAGAAATGCAAGTTTGGTTACATGACATTCTTTTTTTTTTTTTTTTTTTTTTTTTTGAGACAGAGTCTCGCTCTGTAGCCCGGGCTGGAGTGCAGTGGCCGGATCTCAGCTCACTGCAAGCTCCGCCTCCCGGGTTTACACCATTCTCCTGCCTCAGCCTCCCGAGTAGCAGGGACCACAGACGTCCGCCACCTCGCCGGCTAGTTTTTTTTTTATTTTTTAGTAGAGACGGGGTTTCACCGCGTTAGCCAGGATGGTCTCGATCTCCTGGTCATGATCCACCCGTCTCGGCCTCCCAAAGTGCTGGGATTACAGGCTTGAGCCACCGAGCCCGGCCGATTACATGACATTCTATGATCATTCAACGATCAGGTTTCCTGATCAGTCAGGACAGACTGGGTTATGCCGCACAATGAACAACCCCAAAATCTCCATGGAGGGTTCAGTAAAGGATTAATTCTTCGAGCATGCATGCCATTGGTCCATTTCTGGTCATCTGGTGGGGTCTTCTCATTGTAACCTCTTAGGAACACAGGCCAATGGAAAAGTGACCATCTTAAATATTGCCAGTAGGCTATTCCAGAGGAAAAGTGAACACCAGAGGGTATCACAGAGGTAATTAAGCCATCCAGCTCAGAAGTGACTCAGGTCACTTCCATTCCATCTCATTGGCCAGAATTGATCACGTGGCCTTCTCCAACTGCAAGTGAGCTGAGAAGTGCAATCCTACTGTGTGTTCAAATAGTAGGAGAGCTGGAGTGTTTGATGCACAGACCTAAAATCGCCAGTTGGCCCAAGACTGATCTTAAGCTTGTTCAGTCTGCCCAGGAGGATGTGTGGCCCTGGGCCCATACAGACTGGAGTGGATCCCTCCAATCACAATCAGATTCGGAGCAGTACCAGGCCAGGCTCTAGGCCAGAGGGAGTTGGGGGCTGGAATACAAGTAAATACCTAGGCTGGGCACGGTGGCTCATGCCTATAATACCAGCACTTTGGGAGGCCGAGGCGGGAGGATCACCTGAGCTCAAGAGTTTGAGACCAGCCTGGCCAATATGATGAAACCCCGTTTCTACAAAAATACAAAAATTAGCCAGGTGTGGTGGTGCATGCCTGTAGTCTCAGTTACTTGGGAGGTTGAGGCAAAAGGATCACTTGAACCTAGGAGGCAGAGGTTGCAGTGAGTTGAGATCATGCCACTGCACTCCAGCCTGGGTGACAGAGCAAGACTCTGTCTCAAAAAA
>NC_037671.1:13315834-13390197 GCF_003255815.1 Theropithecus gelada
AAAAAAAAAAAAAAAAAAAAAAAAAAAAAAAAAGAAAAACAAACAAACAAACAAAAAAACCAGTAGATACCTAGTCACCTTATTTCAACTTTTTGTATTAAAAAAAAAAAATGGATTTTCCACTAATCATCCAAAACTGAAAACTGTGGTTTCACTAGTTCCCTTTCCAAGTAACAACAGGCTCACTGACCTATACTTGAGCAACGTTAAATAGATATCACCACTGTCAAAAGCAACCAGCCACCCCTTCCAGAGCCATGCGAATTAGCCAGCACATGTGCAGGGGCATTATTGAACTGCCTCTCTAGCTGTCCTCTCTGACGAAGGCTCCATTCCAACCAAATCACTCTACTCTGTATAAATGTACACCTGGGGCCTGCCACTCCATTTGCCTGAGGGGCATTGATCTCTCCAATGACCAGGAATGGTACAGCACTTGACATCATAGGCTGGACACTGGGCCTTTCCATTCAGCGAACTTATGCCATACAGACCCTTCTGTACATTTCAAGCATATGCACAAACAAATGCAGCAAGAAGACCCACCACAAATACTGAGTGGCTCAACACAGTACATATTAGATGGGCACTTCTGCAAAGCAGTCCATTTCAATCAAGGGACAGCCAATGGTTAGTAGCCTTGATGTATTCTGAGTCCAGTGCTGTTTGGGGCACCACTTCTCGCTTCCTGGGTTACACAATGTGTGGGTTCAAACAGAATCCTAATGTGTCCCCTGAGCCGTGGGTCACTGCAGCAATCTATCTACAGCTGCTGCTCCCCAGTGACCAGTCCCGGTGTCCAGACTGTGCTTCCCAGAATCACTTCCTCAGCCCACCTGGGGGTGACCCACTTTGCTAGTGAAGTGGCAGCTGCAGAACCATCTTGTGGCTGTTCATATGGCGGACGGAAAATGCTGGGTCAAAGGCACTTCCAAAAACAACAGGACACTCTGCCCCCCCGAACAACTCAGGCTCTCAGGATGCACAATTTTGTATTATCTCCACACCTCTGATTAATTAAAATAAGGCCAAAAAAAAGTTTAACCAAAAATAGAATCGGAGCTAACATTTCTGAAGCCTTAACCCAGGCTAGGGAATTTGCTAAGTACTTTAAATGCATCAGCTCATTTGATCCTCTCAGCAACCCTGTAAGGGAATTACTATTATCTCATTTTACATGTGAAGAGATTGATATTTTGGCACATCAAGTAATTTGTCTAAAGTCATGCAGCTAGGAAGTACAGAAATCAGAACTGAGATCCAGGATCCAAACACAATCTCCAACCCTGATGTAGCAGAGGGTTCTCCAGAGAAACAGAGCCAATAGAAAACAGATACAGATAGATGTATTTTAAGAAATTGGCTCATGCTATTGTAGACGCTGACAATCTGAAATTTGTAAGACAGTTCACCAAGCTAGAAATTCAGGCAGAAGTTGATGCTACAGTCCTATAGCTCTCTCTCTCTCTTTCTTCCCTCCCTCCCTTCCCTCTCCTTCCTTCCTTCCTTCCTTCTTTCCTTCCTTCCTTCCTTCCCTCCCTCCCTCCCTCCCCCCTCTCCTGCCTTCCTTCCTTCCTTTGGTCTTACTGTGTCTCCCAGGCTGGAGTACAGTGGTGCCATCACAGCTCACAGTAGCCTCGAATTCCTGGGCTCAAGCAACCCTCCTGCCTCAGCCTCCTGAGTAGCTGGGACTACAGGTGCATGCCACCATACCAGGGTGATTTTTTCACTTTTAACTTTTGTAGAGACAGGGTCTCACTATGTTGCCCAGGCTCAGATGTTCTTTCCCAGGAACCCCCAGTTTCTGCTCTTAAGGCCTTCAAATGAGTGGGTGAGGCCAACCCAGAGTATGGAAGATAATCTGCTTTACTTAAAGTCAACTGATGCAGATGTTAAATACACCTATAAAATACGTTCACAACAACATCTAAACTAGTGTTTAATTACATAACTAGGTACTGTGGTCTCACCAAGTTGACACATAAAACTAACCATTACACCTGGTCACTGGATTAAGAAGCTGCAATTTTGGCCAGGCGTGGTGGCTCATGCCTATAATCCCAGCACTTTGGGAGGCAGAGGCGGGTGGATCATGAGATCAAGAGATCAAGACCATCCTGGCCAACATAGTGAAATCCCATTGTACTAAAAATACAAGAATTAGCTGGGCAGGCCGGGCGCGGTGGCTCACGCCTGTAATCCCAGCACTTTCGGAGGCCAAGGCCGGCTGATCACGAGGTCAGGAGATTGAGACTATCCTGGCTAACATGGTGAAACCCCATCTCTACTGAAAAAATACAAAAAATTAGCCGGGTGTGATGGCGGGTGCCTGTAGTCCCAGCTACTTGGGAAGCTGAGGCAGGAGAATGGCTTGAACCTGAAAGGCACAGGTTGCAGAGAGCCAAGATCGCACCACTGCACTCCAGCCCGGCGACAGAGCAAGACTCCGTCTCAAAAAAAAAAAAAAAAAGAAAAAAGAAACTGCATTCTTAACCCCTGTCCTATGCTGCCTAGCAATGGTACTGGTCTTCAAGCTTGTGAGATTTACTATCATTTCTGCATCTGGAACAAATGCGAAGAACTGGTTGCTTCACACCCGTTGGACATTTTTATCAGTCTTCTATCAGTAGCAACATATCTCTAAACTTTTTTTTTTTTTGAGACAGAATTTCGCTCTTGTTGCCTAGGCTGGAATGCAATGGCGCGATCTCGGCTCACTGCAACCACTGCCTCCCAGATTCAAATGATTCTCCTGCCTCAACCTCCCAAGTAGCTGGGATTACAGGCATGCGCTACCATGCCCGGCTAATTTTGTATTTTTAGTAGAGATGGGTTTCTCCATGTTGGTCAGGTGGGTCTTGAACTTTTCTCCCAACTTCAGGTGATCCGCCCGCCTCAGCCTCCCAAAGTGCTGGGATTACAGGCGTGAGCCACTGAGCCCGGCCCGTATCTCTAAACTTTCAAAACTCAATTCAGGTGTCATCTCCTTTGCCAGCCCCAGAAATAAGATGGACTCAAAAAGATAATCCAGAAATTCAATTAAGAATGTTCTTCCTTAAGCCATGGCAGTACTTTACTAATACTCCTAGTGAAGCATTGCAATTATCCGCCTTTCAAACAAGAAGGATCGTGCCTCAAGGGAAAGGACTCTAATGATTCTTGTCTTTCCATGATCCAGCAAAATGCTTAAGCAGCAGGTGATCAATAAATGTATGTTGGCCAGGCACGGTGGCTCATACCTGTAATCCAAACACTTTGGGAGGTGGAGACGGGAGGAGTGCTGGAGACGGGAGGAGTGCTTGAGCCCAGGAGTTCGAGACCAGTCTAGATAGCATAGGGAAATCCCATCTCTACAAAATAAAAATAAATAAAACAGCTTGAGAGGGTGAGGCAGGAGGATCGCTTGAACCCAGCAACTCCACACTGCAGTGAGCTATAATTGATATATTGGAGAAATGCTATGATAAGCCACCATGATCATGTTTTCTGAATCAAAAACTGGGACTTGGCTATGCACAATGACTCACGTCTGACCACATCATTGCACTCCAGCCTGGGCGACAGAGTGAGACTGTGTCTCAATCAATCAATCAACCAATCAATCAATGTATAAATAAATGCTGAGTCATGGAAAGGATGAACAAAAGTTTTTGTTGTTGCTGTTTTGAGACAGGGTCTTGCTTTGTTGCTCAGGCTGGAGTGCAGAGGCACTGTCAGAGCTCACTGCAGCCTCAACCTCCAGGCTCAAGCAATCCTTCTTCCTCAGCCTCCTCAGTAGCTGGGACTGCAGGTGCACACCACCACACACGGCCAGTGTTTTTATTTCTTTGTAGAGACAGAGTCTAGCTTATGTTGCCTAGGCTATAATGTTTACAGATAACAAGATTTCTGGAACAAAGTAAATTACAGAATTTTCAAATCAGGGATTTTTAGTCTTTGGTTCCTCTCGCCAGTTCAGTTGGATTCCTCAGTTGGTTTCAGGAGGTTTCTATGAAACCTCAAAACTTATGTGCACAATTTTGTGAGCAAATGCATCTGTGAGTTGTTATTTAGAGAAGGTTTGGAGCTTTCGAATGTTATATTTCCTGGGATAGTCCCAGCTTGTTCCTATTGTAGGTCAATTAATTTTTTTTTTAATTGTTTTTAGTATCTCTTTTCACTCTCAAAAGGATTCTGGTTTGTACAAGATTAAACCCATTGTATAAAACTTCATCCACATGTCTACCTTCACAGCCAGGTGGATTCAAGACATTTGAACCAAGAAGAAATGCTTTATTGGCCTATTCCTACATTCTCTTGTGCAGCCAGCAGCAGCCTCTGCTTTATACAAAGGTCAGTGTAAATTAGGTCAAATTCTCAGTTGAGAAGTAGGGGCCTCACCCTAAGGTGGGGTCACCCAAAGCTCCAGACCCCAGACTCTGGCTGCATCCTTGAGACGTAAGAGTCATTGATCATAAGTTAAACCACATCAGCAAAAAAAACCCAACAATATTCCTGGGAACAACTGAAAATGCATGTCCTGCTGATCAACAGAAACCAACACAGTAGCACATTCTTTTAAGGGAGGTGACCTCAGGCTTTTCTTGTTAGAAACTAATTATCATGGTACTCACCTTTCTAGATGATGATGAGAATACAATTTGCTGACTAGGACAGCCAGGGTCAGTGTGGACCACAGTGTTTGCCTCTGCTGTAAGAGGGGAGCTACGGGCCATTAAAACTCACTTGGAAATTGTTCAGCAATCAATCCTTTGATAAAAATTGATATATTGGAGAATTGCTATGATAAGCCACCATGATCACGTTTTCTGAATCAAAAACTGGGACTTGGCTATGCACAATGACTCACGTCTGTAATCCCAGCACTTTGGGAGGCCAAGGAGGGAGGATCGCTTGAAGCCAGGAGTTTGAGACCAGCTTGTCCAAGATAGTGAAACCCCATCGCTACTAAAAATTAAAAAAAAATTAGCCAAGTATGGTGGCACGTGCCTGTAATCCCAGCTACTCAGGAGGCTGAGGCACAAGAATTGCATAAACCCAGGAGGCGGAAGTTGCAGTGAGCTGAGTTGGCTCCATTGCACTCCAGCCTGGATGTCAGATCAAGACTGTCTCAAAACAAAACAAAACAAAAACTGGGATATGAGTTTTGTTTTGTTTTAACAGAGTCTCAAAAAAACATTCAAGGGAGGAAGTTGGGACGGTCTCAAATCATCAAGAAAATAGAATTTCCAAGGCTGACATATAGAAAAAATCAAGCATGTATTAGTTCTTTAACTCACTCATCCTATGGGAAAGGCCCTAAAAGGAAAACCTAACAAGCAAAAATTAAATTCAAATATAGTTTCTACCAGTAGAAACTGCAAACCGGCTAGAAAAGATGGGACACACAGATGATAAAACAGAGAGCCATGGTGAAGGGCACCATGATCATTAGTTCTAGAATCAAACTAGGAAAAGATCAACAGATACTGGAGTATTCATGGACAAGATTATGGATTTGGAGGAATCTTTTAAAATGAGCAGTTTGCAGCCGGGTCACGCCTGTAATCCCAGCACTTTGGGAGGCTGAGGCAGGCGGACTGCCTGAGCTCAGGAGTTTGTGACCAGCTTGGGCAACACGGAGAAACCCCGTCTCTACTGAAATACAAAAAATTAGCTAGGCGTGGCAGCGTACGCCTGTAATCTCAGCTACTCAGGAGGCTGAGGCAGGAGAATCACTGGAACCTGGGAGGTGGAGGTTGCAGTGAGCCGAGATTGAGCCACTGCACTCCAGCCTGGGCGACAGATCAAGACTCTGTCTAAAACAACAACAACAAAAACAAACAAAAAACAAAACAACCCCAGCACAGTTTGCACAAGCAAAGAGAAAAGGAAAAGGCACAGCAAACAGACATGCTGTGGGGGTTTGCAATGCTTCCGCCACACAGACATCCCCATGTAAAACAACAGCTTCTATAATTTCATCCCATCACCGAGGGGCGGATGAGGGGAGACTTTTCCTCTTTGTCAGCACAAGTTGTAACAACCCCATCGCCCTCTGCCAGAGGTGGATAAATTGGGCTCATCATCGTCTATCTATGTTTCCCAAGGCTCTGAGTAGTTCATCTGTCATGATCCCAAACTTCTCCAACAGGTCTTGGCGATGTGATTCATGTCATTTCTGATTCATCCAGGGATAATGTCTATCATTTCCATTTCTCCCATGGTACTCAGTCCTATAACAATACACTTGGGAAGTTTTCTTCTTCGTGTTACCAAAACCCCTATTGCTCCCCCGCACAGAAAGCCAATGGTGGAGAGGCTAGTATTGCCAGGAAAAAAGCTTTAATTGGGTGCTGCAGCCAAGGAGATGGGAGAACTGTCTCAAACCCATTTCCTTGACCAACTAAAACTACTAAAACTAGGGATTTATGTAGGAGGGAAGAAATGTTACAATGTGTAAGAAAACAAGAACTAGGGAGGGGCAAGGAAGCAATCATGATAAATGAGGGGTCTGGCATCTCATTGTGGTGATCTGGTGAGTTTCAATTCTTTGATACTTTCTTTGAGAAGCCTGGGAATCCTTTCCTGAGAAAGGAACTCAGATAAAACAAATTAAGTTTCAAGCTTTATGACCAGAAAGGTCAATTTCTATGTTTATTTAAAAAAAAAAAAAAAATCTATGGGACTATTAGGTGCCTACAAGAGTGTGACACAGTTCTGCCAGTGAAGGCTCAAGTGCAGAATAAAGACTTAATTGATAGCTGGGATCTGTGTTTTAAGGCAGGAGGCTACTTCAAGGACTATTCTTCAATGGTTCAGGCTTTTAGATTACCTTCTGCAGGCTAACGACTTTATATCTTTTAGAACCTGAAGAGGAAGAGCCAGGAAATATCTCATGTTTCAGTGGGACATTGAAAGTTCATATTCACAGTGAAAGAATCTGGCCCATTTTACTGGTTCCTTGATCTCATTTTTCCAGTGATTTTTAGATCAAGGCTCTTAACCTTTAAGATAATGAGTTATTGGTAGATCCTAAAACCCCCATACCTGGTGTGGGGTTTTTTTGTTTTGTTTTGTTTTTTCCCACAGCAGAGACAACTGAACTTTTGTGCCTTTCTTCCTACATGTATTTCAAGTCTTTTCAAAACAAGGCCCCAGAAATCTCCAGATTCAATTATGTCCCTGGGCTTGGTCCATTGCTACAGGAGTCTTAGGGAGCCTGTACAAATGCTTGAGTTACTCATTCAGCAACAATTAAACCCTAAGATAGAAGATACGACAAAGCAGGACTCCTTCCTCCATGGCATGTGCTGATTTCAGACGAGGTGGCAGCCAATGTGGAAAATATTGGAATTTTTCCTTGGAACTGGACTGTGATGAGAGGTGCTTGCCATGAACATAACCTACTGTCTTTTCTTTGAATTTTCCTTTCTGTTTTTGAAGGTAAAACAGGAAATAATCTTCTCCGAAGATACTTCATAGTAATTCCCAAAAAAACAAAAACACGTGCTTCCCCTGCACTGTGCTTTCAGATATTCTGGCTCTAGTTCAGCTGGTGGATGAGCTGATTGATGCATTCACCCTGATAGCCAGGTAAGCCCATCTCTCTGAGGAAGCCCACTCTATTCTTGGCAGTGTGACAGGCCACTGAGAGGTGGAAAGGGTGCAAGGACCATGAGATCTCCTGGAAATACTTCCGGGGAGGGCAATTTCATGAATGAGGTCTTCCAAGCAAATGACACCAAACTTCCCCAGGTACTCCTCAATCACTGTGCTGTCGGTCAGAGGGATGGTCTTATTTTCGACTGTGGCTTGTCGACATTTCAAAATGAGTTCCCAGACAAACTTCCCAGGTGGAAATCCCTGGATCACATAAGGTCACATATGAAGCATTTTTAAGTTATGGGGAGTGACTTTTACAGAGACATCACTAAAAATTTTCTTCAGGCAAAGCCTTGCAATGGTTCTCTGCACCAGTAAACTCACACCATTAATCTTTTCAATGAGTACAACAAAGGCCAAGGAGCCTGTAATTTCAGCACTTTGGGAGGCCAAGGCAGGAGGATCACCTGAGATAGGGAGTTTGAGACCAGCCTGGCCAACATGGCGAAACCCCATCTCTACTAAAAATACAAAAATTAGCCAGGCGTGGTGGTGTGTGCCTGTAATCCCAGCTACTGGGGAGGCTGAGGCAGGAGAATCGCCTGAACCCAGGAGACAGAGGTTGCAATGAGCTGAGATCGCGCCACTGCACTCCAGCCTGGGCAACAGAGTGAGACTCGGAAGGAAGGAGGGAGGGAGGGAGGGAAGGAAGGAAGGAAGGAAGGAAGGAAGGAAGGAAGGAAGGAAGGAAGGAAGGAAGGAAGGAAGGAAGAAGGGAGGGAGGGAGGGAAAGAAGGGAGGGAGGGAGGGAAGGAAGGGAGGGAAGGAAAGAAGGAAGAAGGGAGGGAGAGAAGGAGGGAGGAAAGGAAGGAAGGAAGAAAGGAAGGAAGGGCAAGGCCAAGGAATGTTTATCTGGCAATTCCAAGGCATGAGGTTTCACTTCTAGTTGTCTGAGGTGCACCTTGTCATGTTTCTGCCACCAGGAATCATCTAGAAAAAATTCCAGCCACTTAAACCTGAGCCCTTTTTCTTTCCTCTGCTCATCCTTTGCCAAAAGTGCCTGATTTGCCTGAATGGCTTTGAGGGCTCAATAAGCCTTCCCCTTTTTCAGGAGATTTTCTGGAACCAAAGGAATTTTTCTTTGCTCTTGCTCCACCATCTTTCTAGTGTATTTGGTGGTTTTTCAAAGTAGTTACTGCTGTCATACCCCAAAGAGCGACATTTGTGGTCAAAAGTATTCTTTACAAGGAAAACATTGAGATTTGCTTTGTGGCTTAAAAAAAGAAAGTCGTGGCCAGGTACGGTGGCTCATGCCTGTAATCCCAGCACTTTGGAAGGCTGAGGCAGGTGAATCACCTGAGGTCAGGAGTTCAATACCAGCCTGACCAACATGGAGAAATCCTGTCTCTACTAAAAATACAAAATTAGCTGGGTGTGGTGGTGCATGCCTGTAATCCCAGCTACTCAGGAGACTGAGGCAGGAGAATCACTTGTACCCCGGAGGCGGAGGCTGCGGTGAGCTGAGATCGCGCCATTGCACTCCAGCCTGGGCAACAAGAGCGAAACTCTGTCTCAAAAAAAAAAAAAAAAAAAAGAGAAAAGAAAGTCAGTTGCAAGGATGAAACAAGAAGACAACAAATTTCCATCAGAAGGTCAGGTGGCAACCTTTGAAGAGTACTGCAAATTACATGAGATTCTGCAAGCTCAGATCAAAACGTAGTTCAGGTTTTTACCAAAGATGACGTTCTGAACATTTTAGATCAGCTGATTTGACATCATTCATTGGCAAAATTTTAGAAGAGTCAACACAGGGAGAAAAAAAATCCTGTGGACAGAAGAAAAAGAAGATGAGATTGCAAGTCAGTAATGGCCCACTAAGAATGTCAAAGAGGGGCCGGGCGCAGTGGCTCACACCTGTAATCCCAGCACTTCGGGAGGCAGAGGCGGGCGGATCATGAGGTCAGGAGATCGAGACCATCCTGGCTAACACAGTGAAACCCTGTCTCTACTAGAAGATACAAAAAATAAGCCGGGAGTGGTGGCGGGCGCCTGTAGTCCCAGCTACTCGGGAGGCTGAGGCAGGAGAATGGCGTGAACCTGGGAGGCGGAGCTTGCAGTGAGCCGAGATGGCACCACTGCACTTCAGCCTGGGCGACAGAGCGAGACTCCGTCTCAGGAAAAAAAAAAAAAAAAAGAACGTCGAAGGGAGGATTAAATTCATTTCCTTTTCACAAAAGATTACCAGCCTAAAGAATCTTTTCAACATCAATATCTTGACTTTTTAAAAGTTTTTTAAGAAAATCCATTTTATTCTTGTGGCATTGATGAAGAATTACAAGCTGGATGATTATATAGTTTTAGCTGAGACCAACTTCACTGAGCGACTTACCCAGGAATACTTACTTCCTATAGGTAGATTGTCCCTGGAAGTACATGAGACCCCCTCAGCCTTCATCAGTTGGCTAAGGGTTGCTGCCAGCCTCAGTTTCTTCTTGATTCAACATTATTGACCAAGAGGAGGCTCAACATTCTTATTCAGAAAAGAGGCTTCTTGGCTCAACTTTTATTTAGGTTGTCTCTGCTACCCAATTCAGAGATGCTCTCATCTCATAAGATGAATTTGACATAAAAATGCCTCCATTTCTCCATGCCTTAGGAGCAGTGGTGTTAATAACTATGACCTTGAATGGGACAGAAGCATGCTACACTGACAACGTAAAACACTGATTCAAATAAGTGTATGCTCATTTAACAATATATTATTTTAATATATTCTATTTATTGGAGATGCCAGTAGCTTTTTCTTCATATAGCTCATTGTTGAGACCCCTGGCACACAGTAGATATCTGTGAACAGTTGTTGGAGGAGCAGACAAATGAAACGTTGCTTGTGCTTCTAGAGTTCTTTGCTCACGTTGATTTTTCCAAATACCTGAATTTGGAGGAGAGCTCTTGTCCTAATAGAGATCCAAGGAGAACTGTTAGGTAAGGATTTTTGAGGGGTTGTACTCCAATCACATTTAGCTTTCATAGGGATTGTGCACTGAAACCCTAGGAGATGCTTTGAAAATCTCTAAGAATACATATTACGAATTCAACAGCTCTCCAGTCATTTCGCTGATATATTAAAAGGCAACATTTTTATTAATTTGTGAAGTGCTGTCTCACCAGTTCTAGGCAATAAAAAAGTTTACAAGGTCAGTCAGGATCTGAACAAAGAATAAAGAGAAAGAGAGTCTGAAACTGGCAATGCTGTCAGGAAATTGGTGGGTACAAAATGAATTGGGGGTGATGGCCCAGCGTGGGACATTGAGGATCAAGTGACCCGGCATAATGTAGATGCCAAGACTGCAAAAAAAATGACACAAGATCCTGACAGAAAATAATTGGTACTTATTTGCATATAATTTCTTATATGTTTTATAAGTTAATTGAGGTCAAAATGAACATAAATTCCCGTCGGCCGGTGTATTTTCATCTTACGCATCCCCAGTTCCCACCAGCCTCTGCTGAAGGAGGTCAGGCTAACCCATTCAGAAAAAGAAGAAAAAACAAAATCCCTGCTTAGCCCAACCTAAGGCAGTGGTTCTCTAAGTTCATCCTGCAGCACTGCCAAGGGCCTCAATCCATCATCTCCGGCCTCACCTTCCTCTTCTCATCACCATCGTAACATTAAAGTGCCAGACAGGCTGTTCACACTCAAGCAAATGATTTCCTTCACTCCTCATCACAATCCTCGTTTTGCAGATGATGAATCTGAAATACAGAGAGGTTTAGTACCAAGGGCAAGTCACCCAGCTGCTAACAGGAATTCCAATCCAAACAACCAGCTTCAAAGCCAGTGCTTTTAATTAAACCTCATGCTCTCTTGAACCATTCCTCCATAAATCAGAAAACCTCTAGCCCACCAGAATTGCATGGTTATCAGACATCAGGATGTCCATCTCCCTCTGAGCACCCCACTGGACCATAAAGACTCCTCGGTATCATGGAGACACAAAAGGCCAGCCCATTCACACTCACCCTTTTCCCTTTTCCCTTTTCCACCAACCCCAGGAGGTTACTTGGGCTTGGAAGCTTCAGTCTCAGGCCACCCTGGTTTCCATCAATCTGTTTCCATGAATCTTCCCACACAAGAAACAGTGCTCTAGGCATTCCCAGCCTTGGCTGGCGAATTTCTTCTACAATTTATGACCCCCTAAGTATAGACACCTAGAAAGTAAGCCTAATTCTGAGTCTGAGATGGACGGTGATCTTGACGAAGGCCTCACTTTCCTTTCTCATTAACCATGAAGCAGAAACTATATTCATCAGTTTCCATGCTAGAGAAATTTTGAACAGAAAATGACGGAAAAATACTTTTTCTATAAGGGGGAAAAAAAAAAAAAAAGACAAGGCGGCTGGGTGCGGTGGCTCACGCTTGTAATCCCAGCACTTTGGGAGGCTGAGGCGGGCAGATCATGAGGTCAAAAGATCAAGACCATCCTGGCCAACATGGTGAAACCCCATCTCTACTAAAAATACAAAAATTAGCTGGGCATGGTGGTGGGTGCCTGTAGTCCCAGTTATTCGGGAAGCTGAGGCAGGAGAATCGCTTGAACCCGGGAGGTGGAGGTTGCAGGGAGCGGAAATTGTGCCACTGCACTCCAGCCTGAGTGACAGAGAAAGACTCAAAAAAAAAAAAAAAAAAAAAAAAGACAATGTGAAGAACAATGTGTATAATAGATTTCTATTACGAAGAGGAAGATAAAAATCTGTAACATGTACAATCATGTGACACAAAATGACACTCAGTCAATGACAGATTGTGTATACCATGGTGGTCCCATAAGATTATAATGGAGCTGAAAAATTCCTATTGCCTGGTGACGTTGCCGCCATTGCAATGTCTTAGTGCAATGCATTACTCATGTGTTTGTGGTGATGCTGGTGTAAACAAACCTACCTGACTGCCAGTCATATGAAAGTAGAGCACACACAATTGTACGTATGACTCATAACACTCCATAGTGATAATAAATGACTATACTACTGGTTTATGTAGTTACTGTACCATACTTTTTATCGTCATTTTAGAGTGTACCTTTCTCCTTATATTTTTAAAAGGCAACTGTGGAACAGCCCAGGCAGGTCTTTCAGGAGGGATTCCAGACGAGATTGTTACCACAAAAGATGACAGCTCCCCTGAAAACCTTCCAGTGGGGCAAGATGTGGAGGCAGAAGATACTGATATTGATGATCCTGACCCTGTGTAGACCTGGGATGTGTGTGTTTGTGTATCAAGGTTTTTAACAATGTTTTAAAAGGTAAAAAAAAAAAAAGTAATTATAAAAATATAAAAAAGCTTACAGAATAAGGATACTGTACAGCTGTACAATATGTTTTTTAAGCTAAGTATTATTACAAAGGGACCAAAAGGTTAAAAAAGCTTTTTTAGTTTGTGTAGTAAAAAAGTTACAGTAAGGCCGGGCGTGGTGGCTGATGCCTGTAATCCCAGCACATTGGGAGGCCAAGGCAGGAGAATTGCTTGAAGTCAGGAGTTCGAGACCAGCCTGGCCACCATGGTGAAACCCTGTATCTAGAAAAAATACAAAAATTAGCTGTGCATGGTGGCACACGCCTGTGGTCCCAGCTACTCCAGAGGCTGAGGTAGGAGGATCACTTGAAACTGAGATTTAATGAGCTGTAATTACACCACTGCACTCCAGCCTGGGAGACAAAGCGAGACTGTGTCTCTATAAATAAATAAATCGGCAGATAAATGATGGACTAAGAGAGACTTTTGACTGTATAATGTTTTGTATATTTTCATTTTTGACCCATGTGAATATATTATCTATTCAAAAATCTAGGCCGGCACGGTGGCTCATGCCTGTAATCCCAGCACTTTAGGAGACCAAGGCAGGAAGATCATGAGGTCAGGAGTTTAAGACCAGCCAGGCTAAGATAGTGAAACCCTGTCTCTACTAAAAATACAAAAAAACTAGCCAGGCGTGGTGGCGGGTGCCTGTAATCCCAGGTACTCGGGAGGCTGAGGAAGAGAATTGCTTGAACCGAGGAGGCAGAGATTGCAGTGAGCCGAGATCGAGCCACTGCACTCCAGCCTGGGTGACAGAGCGAGACTCAAAAAAACAAAAACAAAACAAAACTAACTAACAGGTTGATTTTTAAATTTAAAATATATATATGACCATGAGAAGTATTAACATTGATTGCCTCTGAACAAAGACACCACAAGGTAGAAAAATGATGTATTTGTTTCTTACAGCTGCCATAACCAAGTGCCACAAATCACGTGACTAAAAACAACAGAAATTTAGGCTGGAGGCAGTGGTGGCTTATGCCTATAATTGCAGTGCTTTGGAAGGCCAAGGCAAAAGGCTAACTTGAGGCCAAGAGTTCAAGTCCAGCCTGGGCAACATGACAAGGCCCCATCTCTACAAAACTAAAAAATAGAAAAATTAGGCATGGTGGCATGCACCTGTAGTCCCAGCTACTTGGGAGGCCGAGGCAGGAGGACTGCTTCAGCCAGGAGTTCAAATTGGGCCTGCGGAATCATGACTGCAATCCCAGCACTTTGGGAGGCCACGGTAGGTGGATCACCTGAGGTTAGGAGTTCAAGACCAGCCTGGCCAACGTGGCGAAACCTGGTCTCTACCAAAAACACAAAAAGTACCTGGGCGTGGTGGTGTGCATCTATAATCCCAGCTACTCGGGAGGCTGAGGCAGGATAATCACTTGAACCCGGGAGGCAGTGGTTGCAGTGAGCCGAAATCGTGCTATTGCATTCTAGCCTTGGCAACAAAAGCGAAACTCTGTCTCAAAAATAGAAGTGCAGTGAGTTATGATCCCACCCCTGCACTCCAACCTGGGCAACAGAGCAAGACCCTGTCTCTAAACAAAACACACACACGCACACACACACACAAAGGAATTACTATTTTACAGTTCTAGAGACCACAAGACCAAAAACAAGGTGCCATGCTCACTCTAAAACTACGGGTGGAATCCTTCCTTGCCTCTCCCTAACCTCTGGGGTTGGGGGGTGCTGGCAGTCACTGGGGTTCCTTGACTTGCAGACGCATCACTCTACTGGCTACTTGAACACTGCAGGTGTTCTCCCTGTCTGTGTCTGTGCCCAATTTTTCTTCTTCCGTCCTGTAAGGACACTAGTTGTATTGCACCAAGGGCCCCCCAACTCAAGTGTGACCCCAACTTAACTAATTCAATCTGCAACAACCCAATTTCCAAATCAGGCTGCATTCTGAGGCATTGGGGGTTAGGACTTCAACCTATCTTTTGGGGAGACACCATCCAACTTGTAATAAACAGGGTAGGGAAATTTTTTGCAGTGTTTCCTTTTACAATGTTTTATTTTTTCATGCCATGTGCAAAAAAGAAATGCATAACACTTACAATTTTAAAAGACTGCCATCACAAATTAGTGCGTGGTTGGAAAAGGGATGTTCTGTGTTTAGGCTGTATTCTGAAATCTTATTGTAGGAAAATTCTGTCTGCACTTGGGTATGCTTTCTTTGGGGTTGACTTTACTTTTAGCACGTTCTCAGTATACAAAAGAAAAGTAAAAAATATACACGATAAGTATATGCATGCTTACACAAGCACTGATCTTTTTTTTTTTTTTTTTGAGACGGAGTCTCACTCTGTCGCCAGGTTGGAGTGCAGGGGTACAACCTCCACCTCCCGGGTTCAAGCAATTCTCTTGCCTCCCAAGTAGCTGGGATTACAGGCACACACCATCACACCCAGCTAATTTTTTTCTTTTGTATTTTTAATAGAGACGAGGTTTCACCATATTGGCCAGGATGGTCTTGATCTCCTGACCTCGTGATCCGCCTGCCTCGGCCTCCCAAAGTGCTGGGATTACAGGCGTGAGCCACCGCATTTGGCCCAAGCCTTGATATTTTTATTACCTTAGGACGGTCATAGTGGGATCCCACTGACACGGTCATTTTAACACAACTGGCACAAAGCATCCTTCATTTTGGGTTTAGTTTCTCTCCAGTAAATACAGGAAGAAGCAAATATGTATTACCCAAGATTCCCCTCCCCAGCATTTATTAATTACTCAATAAAACCTAACGGCATCATCATTCACTCAGATGACGCCCATTCACTTAGAAAACCATGGGAGATTTCAGGGCTAAAGAGCCATCATCCACAAAGTGGCTGATGTTTCTACTGCAAAATTCTGGAGGATTTGTTTTGTCAGAATGAAAAAACAGTTAATGTGTTTGCTGGCAAAAATTCAGAGTTTTGGGGGGTTTCAGGGAAGTGGGAAGGCTGATGAGGACTCTGCTCACAGAAAACCCAGCGTAAAACTCAGCACAAAGTCTTCACTGACAGAGAAATTCAACACTTGGTTTTCTTTAAAAAGATCTATTCAATTGAAAAATCAGGAAACCGAATTTAGTCTCACTGCTTTTTAAGAACACATTTTTTCTCTCCAAACGCACCCATTTCCAAATCTCCTTAGATTACTGTCTCTTGTTTAACATTTTTCCAGCCAAGAGATCTAAACCTTCACAAAATGTATCCGATTAACTTAATTTTATTTTAGTAACTTCAGATGCAAGATCCCCTACCAGTCACTATGAAGAACACAGATATAAATAAAACATAGGCCCTACCCTGAATAAACTTGTCAACCCACCCAGTAAAGGAAACAGACATAAACAACTAACCCAACAGAAAACAGAATGAGAATTTCCCCCATGCTTTATTAAACAGGGCCTCGTTGTAGCTGAAGCATGAACAACATTACATTTATTAACTTTATTATAAAGGATGTTGGATAAATAATGATGATGATGCCAGGATCACAGAGGTTAAACAGAGTTAAAGCAGGGTTAAATAAAGTTACAAGAAATACGCGATAAAAAGTCAGGAGAAGAGACAATTGCTTCTGACTGGGGAGATTAGAGATGCTTCATGAGATGAATTCGTAAACTGGGATTTGGAGGGTAGGAAAGTTTTTTGTTGTTGCTTTCTGAGTGAGAGGAGTGGCATTCTAGGCTGAGCAAAGGTCAGGAGGAGTCCTGTAAGTTCTTGACATATTCAAGGCAAACCAGGAAGCCTGGAGCAGCCAAAGCACAGGGTGTTCGCAGGCATTTAATGGAACAAAAGTCTAGAAGGGCAGTTTGGGGTATGATTGGGGAAGAGCTTACCTGCCAGGCTAAGAGGAGGTTAATTTTTACAAAAGAAAGACTGCGGCAGTTTTTCGAGGAGGCAATTTATATAAGTGGACCCATGTTTAGGAATATAATTCTAGGCTACAATGAAATACTCAGCATTAACCCAGTGTGGCAAATGGACCGGAGTGAAGAATACCTGGATATGAGGCTCTCAGAGGGAAAGTCTTGGTGTTAGCTCATTCCCAGCCTGATTATAAAACCACTTTACATTGTCAAAGCACTCTGCAGTTTTATGGTAGCGTTTATTTCACCTAATCCACCCAAAATCCCTATGGTCTGTGTGTGTGTGTGTGTGTGTGTGTGTGTGTATAAAACAATGGTAATTTTACAGATGAGGAAATGGAAGTAAATCCCATTGTAAGTGGTTCACCCACAGCCCAAAACTGCCAATTCCTCAGCCTCCAAACCCACTCCTCTTTCCACAAAACCACAGCCAACTCCAAGCATGTCGATCTTTACTTTAGAGTGGGGGTTATTTCCTTGAATAAGAATGAATAACACATCTAATGTTGTAGATAAAAAGATAGAAATATTTGGGAGTTAAAACTAGTTTCCTCTTAACAAAAATTGCCTCTTTACACGCGCGCGCACACACACACACACACACACACCCCAAAACTTGAGCACCAAGATTTAGAGCGAGGCAAATGTTAGCAGTCAACTTTTAAACTTTTGGAAATGGTGTCATTAAAGGAATAACAACCACAATAACAAGACTACAATAAAACAGTCAATACTCATATGGTGTGAATGAGAAGAATTGTTTGTTACATTCTCTCAGGAATGTGGGTCACCCTTCTCATGCTTCCCCTACAGCCTTGTCTGAAGCATTAACAAATGGCTTTTGTGTCCCTGTCTATGTGACTATGGTATGTAACTGGACAAGCGGCTACTTCACACAAGAAGGGTTTATATATAAAGGTTTATATCTACCCATGGCCCCAGACAGAGCCTTCTGCCCCAGATGGATTGAAATGCTATTTGAGAAGTACTGTGGTTTGGTTCCCACCCCCGCCCCCTTAGCCCTGTTTTGGGAAGTCACTAACTCCAGCTGACTGGGCTTTGCCCTTTGTTGGCAATGAGTCCGAAGCCAGATTTTCTGCTAGCACACCCTAATGTGTTCACTGGCTCCTTAGGACTACCCAGGACGTCTTTGTGGGTGGCAGGGCTTTTTATTTTTTAAATTGTGTTGGAAGGGGGAAAAGGGGGCTCTACTATTCTTTGTAAATGAGGCCATTTCAGGTAAAGCTATTTCTGTGACCATTTTCATCCCCTTTTCTCCCTCAAGCCACCTTTCCTCCCCCACTTAACTCACTTCTTTAGTAATTGTGATCATTTCTGCTTTCTCAATTGTTAGAGTCTATTAGTACATTTTCCAACTTATCTTATGTTCTACTGTTTAAATGTCTTTATATAGTGAAAAATTCCTTCCAAAGCTGTCTCTAAATTTTCAGATCTTGGACTCAACAGTTTCTTAGGTTAAGCTTTGGGCAAGATATAGAAGTGGTAATCACAGTTAGTCCAAAGGATAAAAACTGCAAACCAAAATAATAAATTATGAACAACCTTGTGAAGGGATTTTATTGCTTTCTCTGTGTTTTAAAAGTTGATATCTTAACCTCTACATAGATAAAAGCAAACATGATTGCAAATTCAACAATAAATCAGCATATTATTAACTTGTAATTAATAATATGGAAATTCATCTGTCCCAAAGCTCACCCCTCTAGAGATGTTGTTTTATCTAGCAGCTTTGTTTCGCAGCAGGGAAACTGAGGCCAAACGTTGGTTTCCTCTGCTCCTCCAGGGTTAACTAATTTCTGAGGGAACTGAAGGAATATATGAGAATTCAATTCCCTATTTTATGAGGTACAGGATGAGGGGTTTCCCTACATCAAGCCATGAATAAGGGGGATTTTTTTAATTGGTGAAATAATAACAGATTTTTGGACAAAGCAGCCAAGGTAGTTGCGCTTTTTTTTTTTTTCTTTTTTTTGAGATGGAGTCTCGCTCTGTCCCCCAGGCTGGAGTGCAGTAGCGCCATCTTGGCTCACTGCAACCTCCGCCTTCCGGGTTCACACCATTCTCCTGCCTCAGCCTCCCAAGTAGCTAGGACTACAGGCACCCTCCACCATGCCCGGCTAACTTTTTGTATTTTTAGTAGAGATGGGGTTTCACCGCGTTAGCCAGGATGGTCTTGATCTCCTGACCTCGTGACCCGCCCATCTTGGCCTCCCAAAGTGCTGGGATTACAGGCGTGACCCACTGCACCTGGCCAGTTGCTGCTTTTTAACCAACTGGACAAGTCAGCCACAATAGCTAAACTAGGTGACGAGATCTCAACTTACTGCAGCCTCTGCCTCCCTGGTTCCAGCAATCCTCCTGCCTCAGTCTCCTGGGTAGCTAGGATTACAGGCATACACAACCACGCCCGTCTAATTTTTGTGTTTTTAGTAGAGACCAGGTTTCACCATGTTAACCAGGCTGGTCTCGAGCCCCTGACCTCAAGTGATCCACCCGCCTTGGCCTCCCAAAGTGCTAGAATTACAGGCGTGAGCCACCGTGCCTGGCCTAAACTAGTAGTCTTCAACACACGGCCTGGGTTAGTGAGTCAAGTTCTCCTACCTAGTCCAGTGGTTCTCAATTTCTCACTATTATCACTCCCTCAATATAAAGTCTAACAAGATAAATTGAATATGAAGGAGTTACATTTTGTCAGGTAGGGTTAGTTTGAAGGACCACAGACCATTGTAACATCTGAGATTTGTTTCATCTCCCAGCAACCAATTTTTGCCCCTTTGAAGACAGTATCACCCCAGTTGAGAATGCATGTTGTAGCCTAATTCCATATATTAAAATGAGTAACCAGTCCAGCCCCACTCTGTGTATAAATCTTTATTGGAACTTACTTCACTGTTCTGTAATTGTATTTGTATTCATCTGCCTCTCACCAGGCAATAAAATTCTCAATGGAATTTTTTTTACTTCCTAGAAAAGAGCTCAAAAGTGTTGAATAAATGAAGGAACAGATGAATAAACGAAATATAAAGATTGATTGGCACAATCCAGAAGCCAGTATGTTCTTAATAGCTCTGCCTCTTCATTCCTTGACTAACAGACCCGAGCTTCAAACAGTAAAGGCATCTCCAGGTGTTGCCTCAGACAAGTGACTACTGTGAAAAGGCACTAGGTTTCCAAACACCCACAAAGTCTTGCCCACTTTTTGGAGGATAACAGGTGCAGGAGGCAGTGACAGAGACTTGATATTTGTTTGATGTCTTTGTGACCATTTCTCTACCAGATACAATAGGGTGTAGGAAATGGTAATTATGTTGTCTCAAAGCAGCATTGCAAGTTGACTTACAAAAACGAACACTTAACCTTTCTCACTGTTGTGCCTGGACTGGCTGCCTAGAGTGATGGCCAAGAGCAGGGCTAATGGCCCAGGCAAGGCAGAACAGGGCACCCTGCAATTAGGAGGAAGGATATCCCTAAAGAAGAAGCCAAATCTTCTCCAACAGTAGTTCCTCCATTAAACCAGGAGTCTCTATCTCATTCTCAACAGATCCATCACCGTTCACATTCCAAAACACTCAGCCAAAGTTCAATCAATTTCAGCGGTTGCTGCTGCAGAGTAGGTTACTGTAGCTACTAACAATTACAGATAAGAAACAGCATATAATAATAATAATAACAGAAACAACAGTATATTCATGGAGCATTCTAACATTTACGAAGTGTTTTCATAAACAGATGGAATTTTATCTTCACCACACTGTGAACAATATAGACTAGATGGGTATTAACTGCATGTTATAGACAAGAAAGCTGAGGGCAAATGATGGGAACTCCTAGGATAGTAGTCTCTTCATTCTAGTGTAACAGATTCCTGAGTTCCAGATGAGGCACTGCCGATTACTCACTGGTGGCCTAAGTCCCATCACTTACCTGCTCTCAGCCTTGTTTCCCTTATTTAAAAAATAAAGACAGGAACAACAGCACCTATCTCAAAGGGTTGCCGAGAATTTAAATGAGGTTAAGCCTATGTGGCACTGAGCGCGGTAACTGACAAAAGATAATGGCTAAAAAAAAAAAATAGTTATTAGTATTAGTACTTGTATTTATTTATTTTATTCCCTATTTTGTTAAGAAAGCACTTGTGGCCGGGCGTGGTGGCTCACGCCTGTAATCCCAGCACTTTGGGAGGCCGAGGCTGGTGGATCACCTAAGGTCAGGAGTTCGAGACCAGCCTGACCAACATGGTGAAACCCCGTCTCTACTAAAAATACTAAAAGTAGCCGGGCGTGGTGGTGTTTGCCTGTAATCTCAGCTACTCAGGAGGCTGAAGCAGGAGAATCTCTTGAACCCTGGAGGCGGAGGTTGCAGTGAGCTGAGATCGTGCCATCGCACTCCAGCCTGGGCAACAGAGGGAGACTCCATCTCAAAAAAAACAAAAGCACTTGTATTTAGATTACATAAAATATTAAGCAATATGTGCAAAGCTAAAATGATACGATTCCAGCAGCTCTCAAAGGGAACAGAAAAATATTCAAATTGTCCTAGCTATTTACAAAAATAAATAAATAAATAAAGTATTTTTGACTGCTAACAAATAAGACATAGAAAAATGATCCCATTAAGGAAATATAAGACATATTCCTTAAAACCATATTCTTTATATGACTTTCATCAATAGACTTCACATCCCCTTTCCTCAACTCCATTTCATAAAGAAGAATCTGGAGGGTTACAGTTATTTTCCCAAAGTTAGACAGGAGGCCATTTGTCCAGCCATGTAAAATAATACATCAGCCAAAACAGGCCAATTCAAAATATTAGCTTCATAAGAAGACGGGTTTCTGTCTGTTTTGTTTGCTTACTGTATCCTCAGGGCCTGGAATAGTTCCTGACACATAGTATGTTGTCAGAAAATATTTGGTGAATATTGAAAATATTGAGTGCCTGAGCATCTTTTTTTTTTTTTTTTTTGAGACAGAGTCTCACTCTATCGCCCAGGCTGGAGTGCAGTGGTGCGATCTCGGCTCACTGCAAGCTCCACCTCCCGGGTTCACGCCATTCTCCTGCCTCAGCCTCCCCAGTAGCTGGGACTACAGGCGCCCGCCACCACGCCCGGCTAATTTTTTGTATGTTTAGTAGAGACGGAGTTTCACGATGTTAGCCAGGATGGTCTCCATCTCCTGACCTCGTGATCCACCCACCTAGGCCTCCCAAAGTGCTGGGATTACAGACGTGAGCCACCACACCGGGCCCAGCGCTTGAGCATCTTAATTCATCTTCAGAGATTATCAAGATTAGTCATTGAGTTATTTAACTTTCTGCTGTTGGGCCATTCAGTCATTCACTTATTCAATACACACCTATATAGAACCTACTATGTGCCAAACTCTGGGCTGGGTGCTGGGCATAAAAATGTCAGAAGGCGGCCAGCTGTGGTGGCTTATGCCTATAATCCCAGTACTTTAGGGAGGCCAAGGCAGGTGAATCACCTGAGGTCAGGAGTTCAAGACCAGCCTGGCCAACATGGTGAAACCCCATCTCTACTAAAAATACAAAAATTAGCTGGGCGTGGTGGCAGTCACCTGTAATCCCAGCTACTCAGGAGGCTGAGGCCAGAGAATTGATGGAACCTGGGAGGTGGAGATTGTGGTGAGCCAAGATCATGCTCCTGCACTCCAGCCTGGGCAACAGAGTGAAACTCTGTCTCAAACAAAAAAAAAAAAAAAAAAAAAAAAAAAAAAATGCCAGATAACCTGCTATAGGAGGGTACCTCTGATATGAAGAGAGGAAGGAAAAAGCAAACACGTAGGGCAGGTGTGGAAGACAACGAGCTTGCCTCTTCCCTCCACTTCTCCTGGGTATTGCCTCGGGCTCTTCTTTCTGCATAGATTTTGAAGAAGTTTGAGTCTGTAACAAGCTTTCTATTTCAAAAGAAAAGAAACAGAAGTGTTTTGTGATTTTATTTCCACTCTGACCCACCGGCTCCTGCACTTCTACATTTGTGGTTGTGCCATTGCTGCCACTGTTGTTCCTGTCCAGGGAAACACCAGTGGCCAATCCAGATCGGATACAATGGTGCAGCTCTGGACTGAGTCTCCAACCACATTAGCCATAGGCAGCATTGTTGCTGCCGCTGCTGTTATTTTAATTATGATTGTACGTTAACCACCACCTTCCTTCCTCTGCCTCCCTTCAGCTGCAATGATGTATGTTACTTTTTGGTAACTGGATTTCATTAACATTTATGAACTCTCATAAAGTAGTAGAAAAAGCAATTTGTGTGGAAGAATTTTCCACCTCATTAAACAGTGTTCTTTTGGGGGTCAAGCTGATATTTTTTTGTTGTTAGATTTTTTTATAGGTCCTTTGTCCTTCCCTGAGCCCTGGGGGATGAAAGGAGAGCTGTCCATCCAGCGCGGGGCTTGTGCGCCCTACAGGGCGCTGGGCCCCCGCGCGCTTTCCGGGCTGTACCCGCCGACTTTCCACCCTCCCCAAGGCCCAGGTGCCCACCGTGGGTAGCTGCGGCCTTTCCCCTCCTTGGCCAAATCCGACTACCTCGCCGCCTGCGGATGGCATCGCCTAGCTGAGGGCAGCCTGCGGCAGGTCCCCGGGCCCGAGCACTCCTCCCATCTGGGGCCAAAGAGGACGCTCTGGGATTTTTCCCAGGCCCAGGGTGCGCGACATGCTAGCGCCTTTCGAGGCACGGTCTCAAGCTCTTGTCCTTCGACGCCCCCTTGGCACAAGTGCACTGACGCCCTCCGCCCAACCTCCCTTGCCTTTGAGGCGGGCTTCAACCCTGGGGGAAGCGAGAGGAGAGGCCTGAATAGAGGCTCTGGCGCAGTCTTTCCCAGACGGAGGCCTGGTGTTTCCAGCTCAGTTGCATCTTCCAGCCGCGGGCTCCTGGCCCAAACAGAATGTGGTTGCTTTCACACCGGGACGGCAAGCGGAGTCTGCCTCAGTAAGCAGCGAGTTGCGGCAGTCCGGACGGGTGCCGCCCCCACACACTCCCCAGCGGTCCCCATCTCGAATCCTCCGTCCAGGTCCGGGCCCCGGGAAGACCCAGAGGACGCGCTGGAGCCCCTCAAGGGGGTCAGGGGGAACAATGCCCGAAAAGGGAGCCTCCCCAACCTCCGGTCCAAAGCAACTGGGAATGTGGCAGCGATTGCGGGGGGGCCTAGGTTAGGGACACGCTCCTCTCGCTGGTTCCCAAGCCCAGGCCAATCACTAGCCTCTAACCTCCTCCCCCCCACTCCCACCCCCCACCCAGGAAGTTAAAAAACGCCCCTGCCGCCTTGACTCTTAGGGGGAGAAAGAGGAAACCCGAGGACTCCTGCCTGAGGGCGCTATAAAGTAACCAGGAACCGAGTGACAGGTGCTGGGAGAAATTAACATGCAAAGACCAGCTTTTTCTATTCTAAATGTGAATATATAAAACAAGAATTCAAACTCAAGAATCTGTGTGTCCATTTTGATTAAAAAACAAAACATCTATCCAAGAAACCTGTTCTCTGGTACTTGTGACATGCTTTTCTGCCAGACAGCTTCCAAATCAGATCTTATTAAGGGAGACCTCTAAGGCCTGTTAGCAGGTGACTGCGGCAGGGGCAGGGGCGCGTCTGCTGTCCAGCTTGGGCCGGCATGGACGTGGGCTGGGGGCTTTTGGGATTTGCTGAGTCAGCCGCGGGCGCTGCGGGCTTTGCTGTTTCCAACCCAAGCGACTGTGCTTCTCTGACTAGTGTGTCAACTTGGTGGTGTAATTATTGTTTTGTTTTCTAATATGTAATTACTCTTTGTCGTTGCTATTATGAATCCACGGAGCTTGACTCTTGAGCAGCAAGACGGATTCAAGTTTGAAGTTAGGATTTGATGCGTGGGAAACACTGGCTTCTCCCCACGCGTAGGACAATATAGGGGCCCACGCGTCTCTTCCCCGCAGCCCAGCAAGAAAGGGGGCGCCGGGGGTTCCCTCGCGGACCACAGGCGGTCACGCCTGATCCCCGCAGAACAGATTACTCTCCGTGTGGCTACGAGCATGAATTGCCGAGGTTGTTTTCCTCTCTAGCATATTTATAAAGGGAGAGAGAGGGGCAGAGAAAGGGAGGGAGAGAAGAAAAATACACAGAGAGAGATGGGCTGGAGAGTTGAGAATAGACAAAAATAGAGAAACGGAATTAGAGGGACAAGGAAGAGCGCAGAGAAAAAGACAAACATGAAGAGAGAATAAGAGAACAGATTATTGTTTATTTTCAAATGTTTCCTTTTAGATTTAAAGTTAGATACTGCAAAGTTCCCTCCATTTCCACTTACTTTACGACACTCTGCTTCAGTAAATCCCCAAGAGCTGCCAGCTTCCTGCACTTGCTCCCCCAGCCGTGCCTCGGGCTCAGAGCGCGGCCCCTACTGTACAGGCCTCCCCCGCCCAACTGGGCGTCCCCTCGCACCTCCCCAGAGTTGCCTAACTCCTAGGCCCTGAAAGTGCCAGAACAAAGGCCGACTCCCCGAACGCCTCCCTCGGGCGCTGAGCACCCTGGGCCCTGCTGAAGAAGCAGACCCCGGACTCAGCTCAGCTCCCCAGGCTCCCAGTCACGTCGCGGGTGGATGTTCTCGCCTGTGCTGGGCACCGCGGAATCCGCACCGGCTGCTGCGCAGGCCCCGCCCAGAGGCTGCACCACCCAGGCCCTGCCCGCCGCCCTCTGCAGCCTAGGCAGGATGTGAGGCGTCGCGGTCACCCTTACCGAGGGACCCGCTGCCCCGGGCCGGGACGGGGTGGGGCTCTGGGGGATCCTGGACCGAGGAAAGCGATCCATTTTCTCTAACCATTTGCCCCAGAGCTGTCAGGTTAGCGTGGCCTCCTCGGCAGCCCAGAGAAGAATGTGTTAAAATTCTTTGCACAGGAGCCTTTCCCAGCCCAAATATACCACACTGTGGCGTTCCTCGCGCTGACCATGGGTCCCTAACCTCGGCCACCTTCTCCCGTTGAAATATGCACATCGCTCTTCAATAATTTAGACAACTGGGAGACTGGACAAGTACAATTTTTTTTCTAAACACACGAGCATCCGGGTTGCCATCAATCATGCTTTTGTTTTATGTGAGATGGGCTTTGTGTGTTTAGCTGCCCGGCTCTATTCTATTTGCATGTGGCTATTTAACGGGCATTTGTTTTAGCTTTGAAGATCTGCTTAAAAATCTAAACCTAGAGAATGGGGGAGGGGCGCCCCTCTTGTGGTTCGGGTGGGTTTGCCTTTGGGACCCTTTCCTTTGAGGAGACTGGCCCTGCGGGTCTCGATTACAGATGAATTTTGATTCTGAGGTGGGGCACGTATGGAACGGAAAAGATATGATCTCTTTCCCAAATCTCAGGGTGTCTTTCTAGCAAACAATGCTCCAGTCACTATTTGTGTATGAGACAAGTAATTGTGCTCCAAATGCTTAAATAAATCATTGATGGGTGAAATTACACATTCTCACTTAAAGTGTAATGTGATTAAGAGATTATGAGATTGAAGCTAATATCTTGTCTACCAGCTCCTGGCCCCAAGTCTTGACACCAGAAATTTATCAACTACAACTGTCCTGAAATTTACAAATACAATAGGTTTCTATTGACAGCGAATCAAAGACCACCTCTAAAAAATAAAAATAGGTATGTGTGCGTCTGCATATTGTTTTGGTCGTGGTTTTGTTTGAAAAGACGTAAGAAGGGACGAGAAAGACTGAGAGGATGAGGAGAGGGTATTTGCTTGTTTCATCTTTTATTTGTAAAAGTAAATAGGGAAGGGGGAAGGAGGGGGAGCCGTGGCGGGCGCTACGTCTGTGAGCTGATTACTCCTCGTCTGAAAGCGGCTCCATTTCCCGCACGGTGGGTAAGTCCTTTATCGGGGGAAGCCCCGGCCTCGCCCGCAGCCATTCCTCGCCTCGAGGCGCGCGCCGGGCCGGGGCGCTGGAGCCGCTCCGCGACTCCGTAATGACCCGGGTTCGCCGCAGCTGCGCCCTGACCCTTTGTGATGGCGCCGATAGCGCTCGGATGAAATTATGTCCTTCTCCGGGTGTGAAATTACCATGTTTATTAATTGAGCCAGACATTAGCTTTACCTTTTCTTTTTAAGCCGTGAAAATGTGCGATTCAGGGCAAATGATTCTCCAACAGACGCTCGGCTCCACATCCCACCCCTCCCAACCCGCGCCCCCTCCTGTCCTCGCGCTCCCCGGCCCCCATGTCCCGGGCAGTTCAGGAAAGCTTGCTAGGTTTCCACGCCGGAGAGCCAAAGGAGAAGGAGCCAGCAGGCCTCTGAGCGTGTGAGCGTGTGTGCGTGTTAGCGCGCACATGGGGGTGTTTTCCTCTTCGGGAAGTGTTATCAAACAATAATAGCAACCCGCGACTCTGAATTATAGCATTTCCCCCAGAATTCCTGATCAGTAAAACCCAAATCGTTTTCAAGACAAAGGAGCATCAATCAGCGACAAAGACAGATTTAACGTATTAAATCTTTATTAAAGTGAAGTCATTCTTATTGAAATGATGTATTGGGTGTGCAGAAAGATTGGATTTTTTTTTTTTTTTTTTTTTTTTTTTGACAATGTGTAAGATAGAGATGGTGGCGGAGAGCTTGCGCCCCGTCTTGCCCTGATTGTTCTGGGCTGGGATTGGATTACTGAGACTCTGCCCAGGGTCCCGTGCCAGGAAACACCACCTTGGACTACAGGGGAGAGACTGATCTCCCTCCTGCCGGTCCCCACGTTGATTTCCCGAGAAACAAGCGTGTCCCAGTTCTTCTCAAAAACTTCCCGCCTTGGTCTCCGCATTAGGGAAACTGAGGTACTGCTGGCATGGCTGTCCACGTTTGCTAAATCAGCTACTCGAAGAGGCCTAGAGAAGAGAGGGAACGCCCTGGGTGTCCCCTGGTTTTCCAGAGCAAAACCCAGTTCTCTCCGTAGCCTAAAGAAAGCCCCTGCGCCCCAGGTCTGAACGCGAAGGAGAGCCTGTGTTTGCTCCCAGCGGGGTCGCCGGCCGCCTGAACACCCCTTCCTTCCTCCAGGCAGGATTGAATGCAGGAGCTGGCTGTCTTCCCGCCTGGGGTGGGCTCTCAATTCAATTGGACCTCGGGTCCTGTCAAGGAAGGGAAACCAGGAGGAGGAGGAGGGAGTTCAGAGAGGAGTCCTCTCCCCCAGGGATGGGCTGCCCAGAGTTTGCTGCATTGCATCTCAAATGGCTCAAATTCTTATCTCCCCAGGAGAGAAGGCAGAGGGGGAATCTAAAATTGTAGGCTGCTTTTCAGAATGGCAGCCTCAACTTTAACAAAATGTGTTTGTGTCTCCACCTTCAGACACACAGACATCCACACCAACTGAAAATGAACTGTTGGAATCAATTTCCTGGGAATACTCAACTTTTTTTTCTATCACATTTCAGCAATGGACTGAACAGTTATAGCTGGGGTTGATTCAATTTAGTATTTGCATAACCACGAGAAGAAGGTGGCTTTGCAGACTCAATGAATAGGTCTCTTGTTTGTTGTGTGTGTGTTGTGGGGTTAGATTTTTAAATACATGTGGGGAGGAGGAAGGCATCTCTAGGGCTATGCTGCTGCCCCAAGAGTCAGAAACTGAGAAGCTGCTTCTGGGCTGATGACAGAGTATTGTTTCCTTACTCCTCCAAGTTCTCTCTCCCTTCCCTCGTATCTACCCCTGGAATCCTCTACATTCGAAAATTCACTCATTGGATCTTTCTTTTGTTTGTTCTGGGCAGCTCTGCTTTTAAAGACAAACTGCTGTAGTAAATAAACTGTTTGAAATAATTCCGTGGCAAGGAGAGATGGCAATGCTGTTTTACACTTTGCACATAGGAAGAGGAACAAGCAGATTTTCAGGGCAGCCTTCAGAAATAGAGCCAGTTTTAATAGGATCCCAACCCGTGCACTAATTAAATATTTCACAGCTCCCAAAGTTAATGTGTTAACACTGGGACTTTTTTTCCACCAAATCATACAAATTGGCCCTCTGTAACATCATCCTCCTGCCCCAACTACTCCCTCCTGTACTCACTCACACACATACGCACTCCCTGCCACAAACTCCTACCAACCGACCTGTTTTCTCAATGGCATTACAAAGAATTTTGTTAAAGAAAAGTCAGACTAATTGCTGCCAGAAGACCCGTCTCTTAGAGAAGTCTGGTTTTCATAAGCCAGATTCAGTAAAGGTTGTGGTTAAATCTAAGCCGAGTGGAAGGTTCTTAAAGTTTTCTCAGCAAAGAGGGAAAAACAAAGAAACAGTAAGTTCAGCCAAACTGCTCGGTAAGGGGAGAAGGGGAGATGATGGGTAGGAGGGAAATTCAAGAGGGCTCTCTAAACTCTTGTTTCTAGATTCCTCTCCTTCGAGGCGCTTTCTTCAAACTTAGTAACACCAATTGACATGGTTTTCCTAAGGAGTCCAGCATCCCAGTCACAGACCAGTGACTTGATTCTCTTGATATGGCACTAATTTCCAAGGGCTCGGAGTTATACTAGAGGGAATAGCAAGGGATTTTCCAGTCCTAGGATACTCCGAGGTACCTCCCTGTTCAGTTAGCACCAGCCTTCCTTTCAAATCTCCTGATCAAGTTAGTTGCAAAAGGCCCCTGCAGGAACAGGCAGGTGGATTCTCCCCACTTCTAAGCTATGTCACTGAGGAATATAGCCTTTCCCAGAGCGTATAAGGGAGTGCCACTCCAGCCTTCCCTCCCAGCCCTCCCCCTGGCTTTCCTGAGCTAAACTAGCAAGATGCTGCAGAACCTTATAGAGCGCAGAGATGGAAAGCAGTGGTGGAGGTGAGGTTTGGAGGTACCTTGATCTCTTTGAGTGTTTGAAAAGAAAAAGCCTTCCAAGAATGGTCTCATTTAATAATGAGGCTGGTTTAATTTTAGAGGTTTCTCATCAGAACTTTAGCCTATGGTTTAATAGGTGCAGTCCCATGACTGGGTAGAGTTTCCCTGTAACTCATTATCTCCTAATAATGGGTCTCCCCCAAGCCCACCTTGTTCTCACGGATCCAAGAAGCTGGAACCACCTGATTATATCTCATGTCACAAGAAGAGAAACCCACTCAGTGTCCCAGTCTCTGAACTTGATGGGAATCTCCAAGACCATTCTGACTTGAAGAAATATCCTCAAGGTTAAGACTCAACACTCTCGTGCTCCCTGATAGTCCATGGAAATAGTTACCCTTTTTGGAACCATTATCTTGGGTGCTTCCATTCAACTGGCTATGGAGGGTGGGGGTAGGAAACAGAATATGCAACAACTATGTTTATTGAGTATAGTCTCCCCCAGCAGAGGGTTCTCATAGCCCTTGCCATTCTGGTGGTTAGTATCTAACTTCTTTTTTCCTTTTGAGATTACTGTCTCCTTCTGAATCCATTGCCCACTCCCACCCTCACCCCCAAGTAACTATAGGGATGTGGAAATGAGGGCTTGAGGAGGTCTTGGTGTTACTGAGTCTTTCTTTTGTTCTGTAATTACAAATGATCATAATGGAAGCAAATTAATAAAAATTTAAAAATCTCTCTTTCTCTTGGCAATTCTTGTGGTTGGGGTTTTGAAGGATGTTATCCATCCTTCACTGTTTTATAACCATAACAAACTGGTTTCTCGTTCTTAAGACATGAAGCTACTAAGCTATGAAATGTACCCCATTTTCCAGTTTTCAGGATGAGTCAGGACAGCCTTTGCTTCAAAGTCCTATCACTTCTCATCCCACAGCCTAAACACTTTAGAGGACTTAAGGCAGCGTGTTGCCAACCACATGTTAAAACTGATTGCGGAGGTTTGACTTGAACACCTGGGCGTCAACGTTAACAGTGAATTTGGCTCATCCATTTAGTTAATCTGGGAGACCGCAATGATTTCATCTGAATCTGAAAGTGGACCAAGGCCGGTAGGGTTGGCACTGAAGGGTCCATTTGAGCAGGAAACAACTGATCACTTTCAAGCCCTTCACAGTCTTCCTTAGCCTGGACATATGAGGAGGGAGGGGAATCACTAAGAAGCCACTTGGAACTTTATGCCATAAAGGCCCACTATAAGACTGTAAAACAAGGAACCATGTCCATTTACATTGCCTTCCTCCCCTTGATCATCATGGAAAAGAAAAAAATGCTGCAAAAAGAACTATGTAAGTCATTTACATCAGTCTCAATATGGAGTGTTTGTGGATTTGAAGAAAACTGTGTATTACCCTGACGTTCTCATTTTATAAACAAGCAGCAAGGCTGCATTCTCATAATGGAACTACAATCTCTTCTGTTTGTGTGTTATTTGCATAATAATTGCTACACAAAATCAAACCTCATGCCCAGTCTTTTGCATTTGACTTTTTTTTCCTCCAGCGTCAAAAATATTTCCTCTCTATCTGCTTCTAAGATCTTTTTGAGAATTCATCTTTTCACTGTCATTCCTCCTTTCTTTTTCTCCTCATCAATGAAAAGCTTTTTCTCCTGAAGCTAGGAATTCAGCCAAAATATCAAATCAGGAGTGTGTGCGACTTGCACATTAACCGAGGCAGAAATCTTCAGATTCAACTTTTATTTACGCCTGTCACCAGCAAGAAAAGAGAGATTGGATATGTATATGGAAATCAGGGCTGGGGATTTTTTAATCACAGCATTTTGAGTCAAAGACCACCAATAGTATCCTTCAGACAGGACCCTTCCGGGTGCTAGGCCCATTTCACAGAGCTTGTTTCTGCCCGTCTTTTTATCCCACTGGACTGCCCAAACACTCCACAGAAGCAGTCGACTTCTGTGGTTTTTTCAAAGAAAAAAGAATAACAGATGAAACATGTTTTCTCTTTGAGGGTGACCTTTGACCTTTCTTTCCAATACACCTGACACAAATGGCTTAGAAAAGACCCGTTTGGGGTATGGGGTGCTGATGTCGCTTTTTTGTTGTTCGTTTGCGCTCGCGTTGGCTCGCTCTCTCTGCATCCCCCTCACCCCCTTTCTCGGAGACTGAACTCAGTGAAAAGTTGTTGCAATAATCGCAGCTCTCTGCTCCGCCAGGGCCGAGGGAGGCGGGCGGAACACGGAGGGTGTTTTGTTAAATGCTCCCGTCGTTCGCAGGGGCTGGGACTTGATAAAAGGAGACAGTTTTCTGAAAAGATTTGATTGAAATGGCGTGTGCCAGGGCTGATGGGAGCCAGCGAGGGACAAAGCGCCGAGAATCCATGGACACTCGAGCAATTATGCCTCCACGCTGAAGGTGGATTAGCGCGCTGGAAAGAAGCATATGTTTGGCCCGGGGCGACACTTCCCCCCGGCTGAGCTTAGAGAATGGGAGCGCGGAGAGCGGCTGGACCCGGAATATCAACTATCTGCAAAGCCCCCCCTTCTAGCCCAACCCCGCCAGCCTCCCCGCCCCCGCCCCGGAAAAGTCGGAGTGCATTTTTACAAAGAGGAGAGGAGAAGAGAGGGCTGGGGGAGGAGCGGGCAAGGAGGGGAGTAGGTGCCCAGAGGTGCACATGGCCCAGGGATTCCCCCAGCAGCGGCCCTCCAGGCTCTCCTCTCCGGCGATCCCGAGGGGGGCGTCCGTGCTTGGGTGTGGAAACCCAGAGGGGGTCAAATAAATGCTCCCCTGTGGAATTTCCCACTACCAAGGTAGTTCAGTTCGGGATGCCCGCTCGAACGCGTATGGGAAGGTCAACCGAATTGTTGCAATGAAACAAGGTTTTAATGACTGTAAAGATGGAAGTAACTAATGGTCAAGGCTGCGCTGGGCAGGAAGCCCTGGGAGGGCGGCGCGGGTTCCCAGCCATGCCTTGGGTCCAGGTCGGGAAAGGCCTCGGGAGACGAGTCCCACAGTGAGATATTTGATGAAATGGGTCGAGGCTGGAAAGCTCGGATAGGCCGCGTGGGAGAGAAAGGGTGCGGGTTACGGCAGTCGGAGCCCCACGCAGCTCTCTATCTGCTTAGACACCCGGGCGAGGGATGCTGAAACTTCGCGCTGCTTTGGGAGTTTGGGGCCAGAAAGTTTCCCAGATCCTGCCTCCAGTCATTAATTAAAGCGCCCTTCCGTGGGAAAAAAAAAAAAAAAAAAAAGCCCTTAAAACTCCGACCTGGAGCCTCACGGCTCTTGGTCATTGCACCCGCAAGCGCGCTAAGGGAAACGGGAGGCACAAGCAAGTCCCAAACCTCTTTCTCGGGATTTTACTGCAGTTTAATTGGGTCTAACCTGGACGCGAGTGCCGGTGGCCGCCGCCCAGGCCGTCCGCATTTCCCTCCCTGGCTGTCCTTCCAGCGCCTGCCAGTCTTTCCTCTCCCCGCCGCCCAAGCCCAGGCAAGACTCGAACCTCGCGTCCCACCCAACCTCTACCATCCCCCTACTCCCACGCCCAACGCCAGACCGTCAAAATCAAGTAGCGAATAGCTCCTAATACAAAGGGGTGCGCGGGAGGATTTTTTCAGGGAATTCAGCTAGGGCAGCGCCCTGCCAGCGGGTGGGGTCCTGGGTGGGTCGGCTGGGACCCAGTGAGGGTGTGCGCACCGCGCCGCCTCCTCCCAGGCAGGGGTCCAGGAGACCGGAGCTGAGCTCTGGCGCTGGGGACTGACTCCATGCTGTGGACAAAGGCGCAACCCAGTCTTGGGGACTCCAAAAAGACTGGGGGGAATCCTGAAATAGCATTTGGTAGCTGACAAAGCAAAAGGAAATTTGATTCTAGCCCTAACTCGGTGCCCCAGGAGGAAAAATTATCTTAAGGTATATTAACTAAATTTAGTTTGATCACACACACACACCCCCCCGACAAGTGTGTGTATATCCATATCCTGAGGATAGGCTGGATTTTAAAACGGTGATGAGACCAACTCTAGAGAGAGTTTGGAGAGATTTGTTCCCAGTCCAAAAACAAAACAGGAGAAAACAAAACAAAAACCCGGAGGGCCTGGGTTTTTTGACTTGTAAAACTCGAGAGTCATGATAGACACGCCAAGATCGATCGCTCATCCAGGGGCTGTGGACCACCTTCAGTTGAGGGTGTGTGTTTAGGTTTGTTATTGGAATTTAAAGGATGTGATTGTATTGCCATAGAAAAATCACGTGCAGCAAAAGCATAGCATGGGTTGGGTCACTTTTTAAAGCTCCCGCCCTGCTGGTGAAAATATTCCCACCCCTTTAAGTGGGCGTTAAGGGAAAGTCAATTAGTAAGAGTAGGAAGTTTCCTCACAGTCCTATAGACCCCCTTTTTTTTTTTTTGGTGAGAGAAAAAGGGCGATCCCTGTTGCAAGTGTCCAGTGTGGAGAGGCCATCTCCCTGGGCCACTGCTTCTCTACAGACTTCTCCAGCAATATACTAAATATTGCTTTTTTGTTAAGAAATAAACATCTCTGTGAAAACTAAGTTGGTTCTGCACTGTCCTTTTCGGGCATCAAAGATGAAAAAGAAGGCCGGGCGTGGTGGCTCACCCCTGTAATCCCAGCACTTTGGGAGGCTGAGGCGGGTGGATCACGAGGTCAGGAGATCAAGACCATCCTGGCTAACAAGGTGAAACCCTGTCTCTACTAAAAATACAAAAAATTAGCCGGGCGTGGTGGCGGGTGCCTGTAGTCCCAGCTACTCGGGAGGCTGAGGCAGGAGAATGGCCTAAACCCGGGAGGTGGAGCTTGCAGTGAGCCGAGATCGCACCACTGCACTCCAGTCTGGGAGACATAGCGAGACTCCGTCTCAAAAAAAAAAAAAAAAAAAGAGAGAGAAAGAAAATTTTACACATGAATAACAAAGTTTAGTTTTAGGCCTCCCAAATTCAGCCTGAAATCACTTTTCTTTCCTCCTTTCCTTATTTTTTAAACACAGGAACTTCCCATATACATGAATTATCTAGTTTTCCATCCCAACATTCTCTCTTTCCACTCTCATGCTTTCCATGGGAAACATCCAGTTACTTCTTTGAGGGTAAGACTCAGTGCATAATGTAATTCTGAATATTTCTCATCTGTGTCCATAAAGGCAAAGATGAGTTTGGGCTACTGGTTTTGCAGAAAGAAATCAATGTCTTGTTCAATCAAACAAGGGCTCACTGTGAATAAATACTTCAACTCAGACAAGTTCATCCTTGCCTTCAGAAAAACAGTTGACCAAATTCTGATCATTAATGGGATCATCAGTTTGAACTCAAGGCTAACCTGGCAAATAATGTTTTTAAAGACATTGAAAGAAGGAACCCGTAACAGGGTCAAACTTTTTCAGTTTCCCACCTGAGGTGGGTCACAGGGAGGACAGTAATAGGCCAGGCGTGGTTGCTCACATCTGTAATCCCAGCACTTTGGGAGGCCGAGGTGGGTGGATCACCAGGTCAGGAGTTCCGAACCAGCCTGCCCAACATGGTGAAATCTCGTCTCTACTAAGAATACACAAAGTAGCCAAGCATGGTGATGTGTGCCTGTAATCCCAGCTACTCAGGAGGTTGAGGCAGGAGAATTGCTTGAACCAGGGAGGGGGAGGTTGCAGTGAGCCAAGATCACACCACTGCACTCTAGCCTAGGTGACAGAGCAAGGCTCTGTCTTGGGGGTGGGGAGGAGTAGTAATAATAATAGGAAGCTGAGATGACATACCTGTGCAACTCAGGTAGTAAACCAAGTTTAATATAGAAAAGAATCATTCACTGAAATTCACAAGGAAAAATATCCCGGAGCATCCTAAAAGAGGATGCAGAGGTGTGAGAACTGATGTTACCTGTCGTGCTCCACGGTTTCATTCTGGGATGGGGTGGTTAGGTGATGTTAGGAGTTGAATTGGGATTGTCTGTGGTATGCGTGGGTTTTATTTTTTTCTTCTCTGTTTGACTTTTAGATTTCTTTCCCCCATAGCACTAAGCAATAGGGAAACATGGATGCATTTCTTCAAATGCACAACTTGGATAATCAAGTAAATCAAAGAGCAAATTTCAGTACTCTTGCCTCAGAACTACTGCCATCTCTGCACCTGTAACGCAGACAGTGAAAACACTGGTTATTTATTTTGTACTTTCTGCCTCTCAGATCTCTAGCGAGTTGACCCGATTTTTACAGCCCTTTTACCCAAGCAATGAGGATTCTTCCCAACTCTACCTCCCCCCACCCCTCAACCCTATAACTGAGTGGCTTAGGAGATCTGTAACTGGGATGAAGCAGCTGTTGGCTTCATGCCGTCCTCTAACTTGATTATTCTTTGGACACGTTAGGCAAGCATTAGTGATTGATAATGACGCTAATTAACCCCTTTCCTTTCCAAACAGTAAACTGCTGCCAGCAGGATGCTACAAACAATAAATATAAAACACTGCATACATCAATATCTGTTTAAAGCACAACTTCATTTGGGCACATTTAACTGTACTGCTCTTTCAGTTAACAATTGGGTATTTATTCAAGTACTTCTCCAAAAGCCAAAGGGGGAGGCAGAGGAAGAAAGAGGGTTAAGAAAAGGAGCCTGTGGCTTTAAGACCACAAAATGCTGTCATACCTGTCAGCTGCAGCAAAGTTAAGCTCTAATGGAAACCATGCATAATTTTTTTTTTAATTTCAAGTCTACACTTTTAAAAAACTTAATTAATCCAGCTTTGTTCTTAACCTATTTAAACTTAACGCAAGGCTGATGACCACAGATGATTTTTTTCTTTGTGGGGGAAAGTAGCTCTCCTGCCTGACATGGAATTATTGTGAATTTACTCTTGGCTGACAAAAGGAATGGGGAGACATTGTCTCTTTCAGAGAGTGGTAAAATGTATATGTTAAGCAGGATTTGGGGAAACCAGGCCAAATTTGATCTGATTGTGCAGTCTAACATAACCTGAGTTGTAAAGAAATGTACATTAAATTTGGAATTTTGATAAATGAATATTCCTAGCAAGTGAATAAAATGTATTCAATTAACTAAAACCCTGTGCACTTCTGAACTGAAGTGGAATCGACTGTAATTGATTTATTTGAAACCAGAGGTTAAGGACTGAATTAGCTAAGTACAACTGGGTATTTCAAGCCACTGACTTCTCAAATGTCAAATCCCTTCTATTTTAAATATTATTTCAGCTGCGGGGCATTGCAGTCCTGATGGTAGTTCCATCAAGAACGCAAATTATATTAATATTCGGTTTTGGGGAGGAATGGATGGGACTGTAATTTTTAAAGGGTGTTAGAGAATAGAGGGGGTAATGATGACTACCAAACTCGAAGGAGCATTGTGTTTCCATAAAAATTGGGTGCGGTAATTAGCATATCCTGGCAAGCATTGTTAGAATTCAACTATGTATCCTAATTTAGTTTAGTCCAAAAAATATCACTGTTGTTAGTTTACAAACACCTGTCCTGTCAACTAGTCACCATGTGTTTTAGAAAGTATACATCAGTCACCACAGAGAAAGCCAAAATCCACATAGCCTTTGGTTAGCCCAATAAAAGTTATTTTTAATACAATCTCTCTAATCCTCCCATTTCTTAAAAATATACATAACTTCTTTTAAATTTTTTGTTTAAAGAAAAAGAAAAAGAGAGGGTGACAATATCATGATCCTCAAAATGTCCAACTACCGAATAAAAATAACTAATTCTCTGCATTTGGAAACCACTGTTTATTGTGACCTTGTAATGTTCTAACCCACTATTTCCTTTCTGTCTTTCTCAGGATGCAAGGATTATATTGGGTTCAGGTTTTCCAACATAACAAGCATCTGTAAATCCAGATATGAATGAATGGTATTTAATAAGATTGTTTTCGTTTTAAAATGAGTATTTATGTGTCGTTGGAGACAGAGCAGCAATGTATGGCTGTTTATGAATGCTATTGTGCCTGAGGTTAGGATCCCCCACACAATCTGAGATGCAGCCAAGAAAAACAGCCCTGATAGACAATGCTTCACTTCACCTGCTACAATGCTGTGTGCATTTCATTTCTGTCAAGAGTATGTACAGTTAGGGTTCATTCGCCTCATTATTTTGTTACATCTACGTTACAGTTAACCAGTCTCTCTAGGAAATAATAAATAACCGCTTTAAAAAACAATTGCCGCATTGCGTTCTGAGAATACACTTTCCATTTGAATTCTTTTTTAAACCCACCATTGTTATGAATTCTCTGGCTTCGGAAAATAGAATTTAGACTCCACCAACTCCCGTTCGTTTGTCGAGATTGATTTTACACTGCCTTCCATAAGGAGATTAGAAAGCAAAAGGCTGCAAAATGGACACTCTCTAATGCTTTGCTTCCTTGGTCCTTCGGAATGTCAGAGCACAGCACAAAAGTGAAATCTCCACCAGTGTGTCTACCTAGACACTTGTTCTGTGACCTTTCCTCGAAACCTTCCAGTTAACCACCTCCTTTTGCTTGTTAAAAATCCTCTTCACTTCCAAAGCAAAGAATTTCCAAATCAGTTTACAAAAGCTCTGGATTCGCCATCTTTATGCACAGGAAGTCCTTCCTTCTCTCAGAGCTCAGCACACAGTCCTCTTATTGTAGAAGACAGATAGGAGAGGTCTGGAGAGGCAGGCTTCATAGCCCTCCCCCATCCTCCCTACCCCACCTCAGAGAACGTTTTGTATTTCTAAAAGGTCCTAAGAGGAGCCCTGTGGTGATAGGAAGGGGTGGGCTGGCATTTAGGGGGCAAGCAGGAAAGATTCCAGGGATCAACATCATTTCCCACTCCCCTTTCTACCTCGAGAGCTACTGAAGAACAGCACAGTAGTAAATTCATCTCTAAATAAAATATGAAAATAAATGGGAGACAATTTGCTCTCTCTTTCCCTGCTCCATGTATATTTCTGCCACTATTCCTTTTCTCCCACCAGAAAACTAGAGCTGGTCTGAGCTCATTTCCCTGTCTTAGCCACCGAGTAGCCTGAGCAAGCAAGTGAAGGTTGAAGTCGGTATTTCCTTTGTGCTAATGAACTAACAATTTAAATCTCAGTTATCCTCTGAGACAAATTCCAAAGCAGTTATGAGGGGAAGGGGGGCGCTGTTAGGCGGGGCGCCTGCTGGGGGGAAGGTTCTTCTGTTCTTCTCTTCTCCATCTTCCTTGTCATCCTTAACATTTGGTCCTGGAGATTTTGTATTTTGGTTTCCAAAACACAAATTAAAACCTAAAGGATCAACATAAATAAAATAAAACTTTATTTTTAATAATAAAATTAATGTTTCTAGTAAGGAAAAGACAGTATGTCATTCCTTTAGCAGTACAATCTTTTATCCAAAAGAATACATTGGGTTTTATTGTGTCATTTGTCTGAATACAGACTCAGTGGAATATCTAAATGATACCCTGCTCTGAACTCCAAGTTGAAAGTAAGTTTTTATTATACTTGAGGGAAACAATGGGTTCAGCTGCTTATTGCAAGGAGCAATTGCCAAGGGAGAGTTAAACTCAATTACTGTAACCATACTGAATAAAAAATACTGCCAAGAACAAAAATACGCCTGGGTAAAGACAGCCACTGAATAAAAAAAAATCGACATAAAGCGTATCAAATATTTATTTATCTGGGCAACAAAGGACTATGATACATTGACAGGCATGGAAACTACTGCCAGCACAACTCAATACAATGCAACTAGAACTGCTTCCAATATGGCCAGTGAAAATACAGAATGCCAGGTGGTCCCAAATGTTTGAAGTTCTTTGAACAAAAAGAGAGAGGAGAGAGAGACAGCGAGAGAGAGAGAGAGAGAGAGAGAGAGGAAAATTCCCTAACCCTTGGTTTAAAGACAATATTCATTTATTGCTCAAATGATGCCTTTAAGTGAGGACAGTGGAATAAAATAAACTTTTTTTTTTCTCCCTACAATACATAGAAGGGTTATCAAACCACTCAAGTTTAAAAATCTTTCCAGGGTCCAATATCACTTTTTTTCTTTCAATTCAATGAAAAGCTAAATGTAATAATACTAATTACAGATAAAATTTTATTTTACCTTTTAAAAATTTGTCCAGCTGTTTGTCATCTTTAACATGCTACAACAGGGCTAAATTCATGAATCCCAGAGAGCAAAATCCCCCAAACATTGGATTTCTAAATCAGTACCATGAACCACATGAAGAACTAATAGGGAAGATTCAAAACCCACTAAACAAGAGGTAAACAAGATCAGATAAATAAAAAAAAAGGCTTAAAACAGACTCACCATATTTACAATTCCCATTAAATTACACATAAATAAATATATACAGAGACGTGAACACTGATTCCCTTATATAACTGCGAATCGTGTTGCCAGAGAAACTTCAAGTTGGTCGCTTTACCTTAAAGAGGAAAAACTTCTACAACTGAAGACATGACATGGAACTTCGTGTATTTGTGTTCAAGTTTATTCACAATACTGATAAAAATGTTGTCATCATCCTTTTGGTTTTTTTTTTTTTAAAGTATGGCTACAATCTGAACTGATGTAAGGGAAGGTGGTGACTCAGTCCCATGAAGCGCATATAATTTTTTTTATTTTTACTTTTTTTTTAGAAAAAAGTTTTAAATTTTTGTTGTTGTTGTTGTTGATTTGTTGTTTTGTTTAAAAAAAAAAGGGGGGTTCACAAACTCGGCAGAACTTTTCTCTGCTGGCTTCACGGCCTGTTCTGTTCTCTTAGGCTCCACATGAGGGCACAGGGGTGTGGGAGCGGGTGGGGAAGTCGAGGCGGGCGCAGAGTCGGAGCGGCTACCCCACTGACAGTCGAGAGAGCAGTTCCGGAGACTCGGAGGGGGACCCAAGGGCAGCGGCGGCGGCGGCGGCAGCAGCAGCAGCAGTAGCAGCAGCAGCAGGAAGGGTTGCTGATCCCGGAGCTGTCACCCGCCGGTGGGTGGGCGCGCGGGGACTGGGGAGGCGTGGGAGGGGCAGGTCGGGAGGAGGCCTCACTTTCTGTGCTTCTCCTCTTTGTCACTGCTTTTGGCGTTGTTGTCCGTGTGGCTGTTGGGGTTGTTGCTGAGGTACATTTTGTCCATGGCCTTGAGGGCCTCGGTGAGATAGTTCTGCAGGGCCGTGACCGCGGCACACACCGCGGGGCTGCCGAAGCCGTGGGAGATGAGGTTGAAGTGGGTCAAGCAGCTCTGGATGCCAGGTTCCAGGATGGGGTTGGGCCGTGAGTTCCCCAGGGGAGATCGGTCCTGAGCCAGCAGGTCGGTGAACTCTTTGCATATCTGTCTGCAGCACAAGCGGAGCAGAGAGAGAGACATAAGGCTCCACTTTGGGCAGCACCAGCAGCCAAGAGAAAATCTCTCTCCGCACCTGACATGACCCAAGGCCCCAGAGACAGACAGGGTGGCCACATGTTGGGAGACCCAGCCACCTTTCAGTGACCACGAAACCATCTCTCTTTGACTGCAAGCCCTTCCTAACTTCACAAATGACTCTCTCTCTCTCTCCTCTCAGATATGTTAAACTTCTAGTCTCACCTTTCTCCCTCACACCAAACATCCAAGACATAGGAAACCACTGCAAACATTGGAAGAGAAAGAAAGAAGTCAGGCAGACCGGAAGTCAGAAACAGTAGCATCTTGCCAACATTATGCTGCAGCCATCGGCCTTCCTATTCAAAATGTCATAAAGACCCTCTTCCCTGCTCCTCTAGAGACCTCAGCAGCAGTTTGTAGAATGAAGTTCCCACTCATTCACCTTCAAATCAAATTCAGGTGAATTTGGATAGAAAGGCAAAACTTTACTTGGGATTACTTTGCCTTTAAAAAACAATAACAAAAAAACAAAACAGGCCAACACAAAAAAAACCCTGTTACTTGGAGATAATTCAAAGTAGTGTTTGGGAAGAAGAAACAGACATTTCAATTTCCCATTCCTCCTCTTTCCCCACATAGCTCAAAAAAATACTGCAGGGAAACTGTGAAGATGGGTGTGCTTAGGAAGCCTGGGGAAGAGGACAAAAGTTGAAATTTCACAGAGGTAGATGAGGCCTGAACTCAGGAAGCTCTGCCCCTGAATCTGGGAAGCAAGGGCTAGCTGGGGCCTTCCAGGGGCAGCAGCAGCCTGGCCTGGGGGGCTGGGGAGGGGGATGAATGAGGAGCCAGGGCTGGCTCCCTTCTCCAAGGCCAGCTGATGTCCCCAGGCCAGAAACAGGGTCCCACCCAAGGCCTCAGCTTCTGCCCTCTGCTTCCATGCCCTCCTGTGACATCAACTTTGATAATTAAGGGCTTCCAAACAAGCCTTTTAATTTCCAGAAAACATATCAAAACAGTCATTTTCTTTTCACACACCACCTGGAGAAGCCTATTCAGCCCAGGCACCGAAGGGAATATAACTTGGGCCATTTTGAAATCTATTTGACTTCTCGCCTGTGGGCTAAAACTTCTGTGGGGTGTGGGTCTCTCTCTCTCTGTGTGTGTGTGTGTGTGTGTGGCACTTTCGAGAAGGGGTTGTGAAAGGAAGGTAAGAAATGGAATAACGGATTAAGGTTGAAACTAGGACAGCTTCTGGCTTGCACATTTTACAGGCCACTGTTTAATCTTTGCCCTTGGAGAACATATTGATAGGAGACAAAAACTGATATAGGTAAGCCTGTTACACCTTTGAGGATTTGATTCTGGTCTTTCTGAAACAACATAGTTACAAATCCACCCTCAACTTCAATCAAACCCCTCCTACAACCCACTCCCACATACATTCATTTAAAAAAAAAAAAAGAGAAAATGGGACAGATGAGAGGAAAAAGATGGGAGCACCCTATAAATTCCACCTGTATTTCTTCCTTAACATAGACCACAGTTTATAAGACAGTGTTATAACTGCAACAGAGCTGATTAACACCAAAGGAAAACAAGGGAGAAGGAAGAGCAAAAACGATTTTTGTTTCTCCTGACAACCAGACACAGAGACCCTGCAGAGGTAAATGCCTTACTTTGTAGCCAGGAGCATGTTTTTTCTTGTCACTTGCTCATTGGGATCGGAATGTTGTCGGTTGAGAAATTCAGCTACTGCTTTGGCAGGAAATTCGGTTTCACACACATACCCAAAGTCCCTGGCTAGGTGGACAGCTTCTCCTGGCAAGAGGGGAGAGGAGGGAGCCAGTGTGAGAGAATGAAGAGTGGGGATCCCAACTTCCTCCCCACTACCAACTCCCTAATTCCCTTCACCCCAGCTGTTGCAGGAAACACAAACTACTTGTTTTCTCATTTCAGGCATTTTAGTTCCTTCTCTGTAGGATCTGGTGGATGCATTTATCAGGAAAAATGACCACTTCTGCTAGAGGGCCAAGAAGACTTGAAAATGTAAATCCCATCCACCAACCTCCAGTCCCATCCCCCACCCTAAATGACATGTCTCCAAATTCTCTTTTAAAATGCTTATTGTATTCCAACTTCACACCTATCAATACATTCACAGATGATATTCATAATTACTCCTTGAGCTTTTCTGCAAGGGAACAACTGAGGGGTTACATTTTAACTTGATCACATAAATTATCTGTTCATCCAAACCGATTAACCAAGAGGATTTGAGGGTCACTCCACTGAGTCTGTCTGTGTTGTTGATTTTCGAATCTTTGGTTTTAATTTCCTGAACCAGTTGGTTTTTACTGCAGGGCTTCCTGCCATTAGCTCCAGCTCCGGAAGAACGCATGCGCCAATTAGAGCATCAAAGCCCTCTCCGCAGAGCTTGTTTCCATAAAATGGAGCGGATCACAAACAATAACAGTTCTCCAGAAACTGCCTCCCTGCTACAGAACTCAACCCCCAAACCCAGACGAACTCCACGCTACACCCTAAGCCACCACTACCATTTTCTTGGCTTATAATTCTTTTGGAGTATGAATAGTGGGTTCTCTATGGACTGTTAGGATTTTTAACGTAATGCTACTGTAGTTGAGTTTCTGGCACTGAACAATTGCTGATTTCCTAAAGTTATATTACTACCAATCTCTGACATCATCAACAAAAGGAATTCATAGCATTCTTCCTCAAATATACGGTTTTAAACATTTTAAAACATAATTTACAAAGCTAGAAAAATTGAATTATAATATATCTCCTCATATACAAGATGTGAATAAAATAAAATGACTTCTTTAAATATACATGCTAGTTTCTGGTAATTAAAGTAACTTTTTTTCCCCTGTTAGCATGAGACATTTACAATAGGACACAAAGAAAAACACAGGAGAGCTATAGATTCATTCCAGTACACCAAAACCTAGGCCAATCTTGTATCAGAAAAACTTAATCTAGAGGCAGCAGGAATGTGAGTGGCTTCTGGTGACAGTTATCTAGAGCAGGGAGTGAGGATAAGGGTTGGCTTTTTGTTTTGAGGCATTTGGAAGGGTGTGTGTGTGTTTAAAGCTACCAGGAGAAACTTTTTGCAATGCTTATATTTCTTTTATCTTTCCATATCCACACAATCCAGAATCAAAAATTGCTCACTTTTCTTCTTCTCCAAGAGAAAAGCACAAAGAGATAAGGGAGCATATGTTTGGAAAACAAAAACCTGAAAGGGCACATAACCCTGAGCTTTCAGGATGGGCTTAAATCAGGACGCAGGTCAAAGATTCCCAAATTAATTCAGGAAGTAATGGTCACGCATTTCTCAAACGCAGATGTCAGAATAACTTAAGTGATTTACTGCTGAGCCCTTTAAAAGAGAGAGAAACTTGGAGAATGTGCAGTTCTTAAACTTGTGCATTGTTTAGCTCGGAATTAGGCTGGGGAGGTGTAACTTTATGGTAGAGGAAAAGAAGGCAGAAGGATGAAGGTATAGGAGTATATGCAAATGTTTCTTTTTGCCATGAAAGAATTCCATTCACATCTGGCTATGTTCTCTGCAAAGATGAAACTGCCCAACTGACACAAAATACAACCAAACATCTGGCCACTAAATATTATCCATTTTCCAAGAAGGAAGTTCCTTCTAGTTAGCAAGTGGATTCGCTTACCCTCTACTAGTGATGTGAGCAGGGTAACGTTGGCAGCTTTACGTCTCCCTGCAGGCAGATTTAATCCTATTTTGTCCAGTTTTTCTCTTAAAGATCTTCCTCCATTTTTAGACTTCGCCCTGTTTCACAAATATATGCGAGAAAGGGATTTAGAAAACATTGGGTTGCTGTGCACCACATTAAAATCATTGTGAAAGCTTCCTAAAATGTGCTTTCAAAAACTGAGAAGCTTGGCCCCAAGACATTTAAAGGGGGAAACCTAGGAATAGTACAGAAAGTTCACAGGAGATCAACGCCTGTTAAACTGTAAAGCACCCCCTATGTTCAGTTATTATTGCAACTCTCGTGGCAGGTTGGAAGGTCTGATTTCCCAACTCTCTAAAGAAGAACCACAAACAAACAAACACAGCCCCATCTCTAGGGTTTGAGGTATTCTTGAGTTCAACTGATTACTGTATATTTTCCCTGCTGTTACAATCACACAAATCCCAATGGGGTCTTTAAAACTGTCTTTGCAAGATACGCTGTTAGGTTGTTCCGGGTAACCAAAGTTATCATCACTCACGTTTCTTGCTCTGGCTCTAGCCCCAAAGGGAAATTCATTTCGCCAACTGTTTACGTGCCATGTCACCAGCCTAACTGGAAATGTCAAAGGCTGATATCAGCCCTTAAAAGTTTCACTGATTTCAGAGACAATGGAGGCAGTTCTAAACAGATGTCTAAATAGAATCCCATAATCAGAAAGTGGTTAAGATAAATTGTTTAAATAAAACAGCAAATTAATTAATTTCAGATTTTATTCCCTACTCAAGTGCTCTTTAATTGTGTGGATTAGATTATACTCCCCTAGGTAAACAGTCTCCAATATTGGGGATGGGGGAAGGGAAGGAAAAAGCAGAGGGCAAGGAAAAGATCTGTGTGAGTGAAAGATTACAAAGGGAAAGCAAAATGACTGTGCAGGAGGAAGAAAATACTAGAATGGCTGATGTTAAAACCTTCCAAAAAATCATCTTTATAGGCTTTGTGTGGGATATAGCCACTAGAACGGAACTGCGGGTCCATAAACAGATAGGTAAATGAATAACCGTCAAAACAATGAAGTTCTCAGTATTATTAAAGAAAGAGAAAGAGAAGAAACCTATTATCCGGGTAAGTTCAACACAAGCCCCACAATTCACAACGTGCGGTGGAATCCTAGGGGTTGGAAGCCCACAGCAGGGAGAAACCTGCCCTGAGGGAAGGTGGTTTACCTTGCTGACCCTTATAGAATCTTATCTACTAAATGGATCCCTCAGACCTCGCAGGGGTGAGGTAAGAATCCCTGGCCATGTATGTAACAGATGCATTCCTTGGTAGTGACTACACACAATGCACGTAAACATGCTCGCACGCAGCCTGGCACACATCAGGGCCCCAGTAAGATGGAATCATCATCATATGCAAACGCCTATAGTACGGGGGGTCGGGAGGTGAGAGCTAAAGGGGGACATGGCGTGTGGACTCAAGAGGACACCATTCTCTTCCTTTAGTTAAAAACCATTCTATTAAAACTCTATATAAGGCACGACCGGTTATCCTCGGAGACCCTACTCAGAGGGGTAAGGCAAAGCGAGGAGCCTGAGAGGAACTTTTCCTGGGCTTGCAAGGTGTGCGCGAGGAGGAAAAAAGGTGGCTGCACGGCGCCCCGCGGCTGCAGCGGCCGGGACTGAGCCCGCGGAGGAGCGAGCTGCGCTTGCGCAAGGAGGAGGGCGGGGCGGAGGACCCCGCGAGCGCGCGGCAGCGAACGAGGCGCGCACCAAAACACGCTCGCGAGAAGGCAGCGGAGAGCGCAGGCGCGCGCCGAACGCCCGCCGCCCCCACCCCCGATCCCGCCCACTTGGCTCTACGCTCTTTTCTCCGCCCCTTTCCCTTTCCCGCGTAGGGAGGGCCGCGGCGCGAGGCCGGTTTGCGTCGCCGCCGCCGCCGCCGGCGGCGCAAGCGCAGTGGTTCCCCCGGCCGCAGCGGGCGGGGCGGGCGGGGCCGTGCCGGGCCTCACCTCCGGAGCACTCCGCCCAGCAGCGACGCGTTGAGACACTCGGGTGGTGAGAGTCGCCGCTGTACTTCCGCCACCGTGACCTTGTACTTCGAGGTGGAGCTGAGGAGCGAGAGGCGACCCGGAACTGAACAGAAGACTTCGTTGGGGTTCACCACGCCGCCGAAGAGGTTGTCCTTGTTAATAGGGATGGCGGAGACTGCATTGCTGTTGGACTTGGACAGGGACACGGGGCCTGCGGAGACAGAGGGGAGGCCGCGTGTTGGGCGTCATGGATCACCCCCAAATCCTGCCCGACCCCGGCCTTCATCCCGGCCAAGGTCGGCTCCCAGGCTTTGGGCCACAGTCCCCGCTTTTCCGTCCGCCTCTGAAATTCTGTGGCTCTGCTACTTCCCTTCCTCGGCCTCGAGCCCCTCCCTGCCTCACGCGGCGGCCTGGAGGCGGCCCTGCCCTCCCCCAGCCAGCCTGGCCAGCGTTTCTGCCTTGACCCTTTCCACTTCGCCGTCAAAGGTGCTCTCTAGAGATGGGTGGTGAAATTGGTGACCCCTGAGGCTCTGAGCATCCTAGCGGAGTGGGCCCCAGATGAGGTCCAGGAGCACGGGTTCAGGGTTCAGAGAGGGAGTTACATTTGCAAACCGAGAGCAAGTTACTTGTACTTTAGGGGTTTTGCTGGGTGAGGGGTTTAGTGTCGGGGAAAAACTGCTTCAAAGACCTATTATTAAAATCAGCCGAGAATTTAGATGGCTAAACGCTGTAAACGAGCGTTTTAATTGAGGCACCACGCTGGGAAGTGGTGGATTTTGTTGTCCACACCACACGTCCAGTCTTTTTGATAAATAGGCCCTTTCCTATGTTCAATTTTGAAAACGTCTCAGTTTTGGAGATCCATTCCAAGGCCCGTTTTGAACTGCGGAGTGGGGAGGGAAGAAGAGGCCTACAGTGGAATACTAGCAATGTGCCCTTTTGTTAAGTAAATATTAATAGCCCCTCTCTGCTAAAGCGCCTTTATGGGGAAAGTGGATATATATACTTCCTAGTTAAAACCATAAGCTCTTTATTGTTGGACTACCATTGTTAGGAAAAAAAATAGAAGACCTGCAGAAAGTATACTAATGCATTACGTTTCTCAGCATCAATGTAATTCAGATGCATCCACAGTCATTTAAGTACAGTATGCATTGTATTTCAAAATTCCATTTGGAGACATAATGTGCACACAGTCTCATCAGTGTTCCGTATGCGTTCTTTAATGGGGATATGCTAGACGTATAGGGAGGTGGGGGCTCTAGGTTTTGGATAGATCACTTGTGACATTAATAGCTCTGGGGAGGCTAATAGAGACAATAGGAGTTAAACGAACTCTTGAGAGATTACTAATAAAAGAGCCAATTATCATGTCGACTTGGAAAGAGCATCTCTTAAGATTTATCCCTTGCACATCTAATTTGACGTGACAAAGACTTCACAGATGCAAAAATTAAACTTTAAACTAGCTAACAATATACTGATTGGGGTTAGAAATGAGAACAGTTTTATATAGCATCGTCCTCTGGTGGTGCCTAGAATCCTGAAATGTAACATTGCCACCATAACCAAAAAAAAGCTGCTACCAAGAGTGAATAGCATTTAATTCAGTAAACTTTATTTCTACTCACTAAACACAATACAAATTACAAATCCATTCAAATCACTTGACACTTTTCTAACAATTTCTGCTCTGAACAAGTATGGTAATAATCCTCACATCTTCAAGATACTAATTTTAACCAAAAGCTAAAATTTTGTTAACCTAATTCACAAAGTTCCAAGACCCTTAAACATCTAACAAGAAACTAAATTGAAGAACATGAATTTTTTTTCCCCTCTGCTAAAGAGTGCTTTTTATCATCTGTCCTTACATTAATGTTAAATTATTTGTACTATTTTAGCATTTTACACTTCTTAACCCTCATCCACACAATGGATTAAACTATTAAACTGTTTCAAAATTGAAATGCCACTTCCAAATCAGTTCCACTACTGTACATTTTGTGTGTTTGTCCAAATATCATTAAACTAAATTAAATGGTTAAATCATGAGTCAGAACAAAGCTAGCCTGTTGGCATTACCAACATACTGAAAGCTGATTATTTAAGCATTGCTGTTCTGTGCCTATCTATTTGCTAATTCTGAGCCTTTAGGAAATCCTATTTGGAAAAAATAAACACAGCTCTGCAAGTTCTTTTAAATAGCACTCTGCCTGTAAGGACATGCTTGGAATGCAGAAGGAAATGGCTTACCTTTCTTAATTACAGTTTGATCTGGGATGTTAATACCCGGGTCTTCTACGTGCTGCAACAAAAGGATACACATGGATGTAAGTGTATAATCAAAACAAAAGGAAATGAATATTCCCTCCAAGATGGGAGGAGGGGAAGGTGCAGAATCAAAATTCCCCCTCCCGTATAATGACATTTATATGTAAACATCTCATCTTGGCTTATTGGAATTTGGGGCTTTGCAACTCAAGAGGTTTCACTGCACGCCCATGGCCAATTTCTCCTCCTCCAGCAAATGATCCATGTTTAAAAGGCGTGGAGATGAGGAATAAAACTTTCTTTGGAAATTAAATCAAGTGTTGGAGCACCTAATCATTCTCAAGTCAGTTCAACATTTAGAAATGTACCTAGCTTTAGATTGGCGCCTCAGCGGCTTCTGAATTGAGCAATTCCAGTGTTCAGGCAGGGAAAGCCAGGGAAACACAATAGAAATGACAGGGGCGGAAGTGACAGGAGAGTGTTGGAAAAGGTTTAGGTAGTGTAATAAAGAGCAAACACACATACACACCTTTATGGAAAACTCCAAATAAATTTTTAGAAAGACTACTGCCTGAGCCTGGATGTGACAGGAATGTGAAAATTAAAAACAAAAAACCTTTGAGCTTGCTTTCCTGTTGTCCAGCAGCAGGTTTGTCGTTGGTGTGGGGTGTTTTTCTTTTTCTTTTTTTTTTTTTTTTTTTACGGATGGATGGGTATACGTGTGTGCGCTAGAGTCAAAACGTGATTAGAAAGTAAAATGAAATCATGTTTTCTAATGCAGAAACTGACAGGCAATATAATGTCTGGCTGTGTTTACAAATTAGCACCAGGGCTGCTGAGATAGAAGATTTTGCAATCATTACCAAACACAGGCATTACCATTTAAAAAACTATTACTTCCTTCTCTAGTCTTTGTCCAACAATAATACTGATTCGAACATTTTCCATTCTGTCTTGGATTTATGCTCCTGTTAATTGTGCCTGATCGCAATGATTCCGGGTGGATGGTACTAAGTTGCTTTATTACAGGTTTTATTATACTCAATGCTCTCATTTGTAACTTGCCTAAAGTGCTTCTGGATTTAAGTATAATTAAATTGAGAAATGTTCAGAAATGACTACTGCTGCAGTTCTTGTGTTTTTAACTATATGGGGAAATATGATCCCTTTATATGCATGCACCCTAAACCCATAAAGTAAATGTAGTGTGGCATAATACTTTCATTTGTGTTATTTCTAGACCTTGTCCATACAGGGAAGACTGTTAAGTTTAAAACCCCACTGAGATATTAATGATTAAATAATTTTCACCATCGATTTGATTTTCTTAAATATTTAGCCAGTTATACTTACTAAAGGTTAACTGTTGCAGCAATGGGAAAAAATTGAAAACAACCTTTTTCTTGACCCAAATTCCTTTGAAAGAATTTTTTTCTTAAAAGATGGGGGAGGAAGAGGGAAGAACACCAACTGGGTTTCCTTGTTTTAATTTCGTCTTTTGGTTAATTTCTGGTACTGACCAATTTTGCCACAAAGAGTGAGTATACAGGTGTTAAGAATTCACCTTGAAATTTTTGCAAAGTAGAGCATTTCTAATTCACAGTAGTTCCAAAAGCTTGCAACATTATTTTGCAATTCAAATCTTTTCAAAGAACAAGCAAGGAAAAGATTCAGAGTGCTTTGGGAAAGGGAACTAAAACGATCCTAACTCCCATTTCATGTTTAAATTGCTCTTATATAAATTAGTGCTCCTCTCACTTCCAAAACAATGCACTGTTAAGTATCAGTTCCTAAAAACATGTAAGTATGAACACACACATACAGACATACAGTGCTCACTAAACCTTATACTAGATCAAGTGCCTACTTTCCTGCCTTCCATGCAAGGGCTGCTAAACATAACCAACAAATTTCAGTGACTAACTGGGCCAAATGAGAGATGTAATAAATTTTCTATTTTCCTATGGAACTTAAATAATGTTTTAAATTCACCAAGCAAGCAGGTAAGTTCATCTGACCATTTTCCTTACAATCTAATGTAGTAATCATTAAACTGTCAACGGACATACTGCTGCAATATTTGATGCAGTAATTTGAAATAGCATTTTAGCAAAAATCACATCCAGATACATTTCCTCTCCAAAGAAAAGCAGCTTTAACAGAAGCCTTTACAGCTTTAATAAAATTATTGGCTTGCTCTAATTCCATTTCAGGAAGGTTGTGAGGAAACCATAAATATATAGAATTGAAGCAGAGGTACTGGTTTAAGTTTAATTCCAGAAAGTATTTTCAAATTATCAATAGCCTGGTTTGCATTGTAAATAGTAAATGTGCTAATGCCATGCTTCTTTAGAAATTATTTTAAACTGCATTTATTGATAACTAAATTAGAATTCAATGTATTACCCAATAGTCTCAAAACATTTAATTTAATATGGGGTGTAGCAGGTTCTGATAGGCGTTGGGAACCCAGCTAATGATTTATGAGGTCACCACTTAGCACCCCTAGGAAGAGAAGAAGGCTGCATTTTAATGTCCCTCTGCTTGGATTTGCTACTTAGTTTTTCTTTAATCAGGATAGGGTGTACACATAACTTTCAGGTTTCACTTGTGCTTATAAAATCCGGTTAAAATGATCTTAGTATGTCTTTTACACTTCCTTTTACATTTTGAGGACATTTAATGAGCTCTTTTGGTTGCATTTAACATCATTCCCAGGACAGGGAGAGATCTCCACGCCAGACTCAGCGGTGGAAGTAGATCTTTTAGCAATTGAGACAGTTTACTGTCGTCGAGAGGAAGATATTGTTAATGGTGACATTGGTCTGATTTATCTGTGTTGGTGGAAATGGTAATGCAGGCATTGTTTGAGGGAGCTCCAGGAACCATTGTTCTGGGGCAGAACTCGCAACTACTTAGTGTGGTTCCTCAAAACGTCCCCTCCTCCCCGCCCCCGAATAAAATGTTTTTAAAAGGAAATATTGGGGAGCACCCGGGCCCACCGACTCTATGTTCCAGGTATCCTTTTTGGGGGTAGGCGAGAAGGGGGCTGTGTTCTCTCCCGCGCGGGTCGCGCGGCCTCTTACCGGGACCTCCTCGATGGCATGAGGTAAGGAGTGGATCGAGAGGTCTCCGAGTCCTGAGCTGAGCGCGTGTGGGCCGTGCAGGAGGTCCTCGTGCCGCCTGTAGTCCCTGCGAGGATCCAGGCCCGACAGCTGGTGAGGCAGCCCCCGGTGGGTGTGCAGGAGCCCTGACTCCTGGCTCTGCCTCTGACCGGGCCAGCCTGGGTGCTGCGGCTGCGGCTGGGCGTGCAGGGGGTTCAGGCTGTAGGGGTCGTTGACGTGGGAGTAAGGATCTTGCGACTGGGGGTAGATAGGCTGGTAGGGTGGGGGAAAGTAGGGGGGCTGGAAGTCGGCATTGGGGGTGTGGGACAGCGGCGGGGCGCTTGTGTAGGGAGATTGACCTACAGTGCCCAGCTGGGGCAACCGTGCCGTCCCGTTGCTGGTGCCGTCGTGACGGTCCTAGAAGAGAGCGAGAGGAAAGGTAAAGAACAAGGAATCAGGCGTCGAGCTACAATTATCCACACAAAATCCACTTGACAAGCCTGCGTGGGAAATCCCCCGTTCCCGTTGGCTGGCCGCCGGGAAAAAAATCAGCTCTAAGTTCTTTTCAGGAAATACCCTCAAGTGAAACAGACCCTCCAACAACGCAGAGGAACTGTGTATGTAGAGGCACAAGAGACTATTCAGGCGTTTCTTTCAAAGAGGGGAAGAGATAGAAAAGGGTCTTCTGGAACACAGCCCATTACACTGCAGCGTGAAACCTCTCTTAAGCAAAATTAAAATTCCTCCTAAATACTAAACAGCAGAAGCGGCCTTTTCTTTTCCCCCTATTTGAACCTGTCTGCCACTGCGTCATTGTTTATTATCTTGTATTTATTTGGAGAGAAAACAATCATAAACGTTCAAAGACTATTACCGTTTCATAACTATTTAAATAGAAACATATTTCGCAGAGGGGCTGTAACGAAAACACACGTTTAAATTACCAGCTTAAAGAAGGTTTTAACTGCAGGATCGGGGTCTGTCTTTTCCGCTTCCTCAGTTAGGAGCCTTTCTCTCGACAGAGTCGATTTATGGTTTGGATAGGGAAAGGGGGAGGTCAAGTCAAGGTTTAAAATAGAAAGATTCAGCCTTATTGGGTTTAAAAGAGAGAGGTGCACCCCGGGGCGGAGGCCCCCCGCCCCTTCCACCTCAGCCCCAAAGGGCAGAAGAAACGCCTGACTGTAGGTTTCTCTATTGCAATTCGCTTGCAAAACAAGCGAACAGTTGATTCCAGGGACGGCGAACCCTCGGCGGTTCAGCCGCAGGCCCCGAGGGTAGGGGGCACACCGGGCTGCACTTTTCCTGCAGACAGATTAAGCATCAAATGTTGAGAACATCTCGGGAACAAGTGAAGACGCAAGGAAATCAAGATGAACGTGGGGAAAAACACGCCTTGGGAAGCAGCGGCGAGGTAGGTCTGCGTGCTCGGAGAGGTCGAGCGGGGACTGGGGTAGGAGGTAATGCATTCGATTTAGGGATGAAAAAGAACGAGAGAAAGGTGGAAGGTGGGGTGGGGGATGCAAATGGAGGGGGTGTCCTGAAGGAAAGCTGGGCGTGAAACCCGAGGTTTCGGGCAGCTCCACGGCACCAGGTTTCCAGAATCGAATTCCTAAAGAAACAGGAACGGGGTGGGGGTGGGACTCACCATAGCTGAAAAACTGTGAACTAACATCTGCGAAGAGTCTGGGGTAACGAGTCAGGGTGGAAAAAAACAAGCAAGCCTGGAGCGCCCGGCTGCCCCGCCGCCCGAGCGCGCCCCACACAAAAGGCGCCGAGAGCCCCGCGCGACCCAGGACTCCAGTCACGGCGCCGACGCTCCCCGGAGCGCGGGAGCCCGGCTCGGATCCATCCGAACTTGAACCACCGATTCGCGCGGCGCCTTCAGCTGGTCGAACCCACGGTCTCTATCCTGCCGCGACTGGTTATGATTCAAAGTTCTTTAAAAATGAAAAACCCCAAAAAAGGAAAAAGGAAAAAGTATGTGTAAGTGTGTGGGTGCGTGCGTGTTCCTTAATCCGTGTCTCCCCCTCTTTTCTTAGCGGCGGCTTCGCTTGAGCTTCTAATAACCGCGCTGGGCAGCGTTCCTGGAGCCTCCTAATAGCAGATATTCATGACTATTAATATTACACGAATACTTAATAAGGGAAGAATGCCTGGAAATCGAGCGTGAAGCGGAGAGGCAACTCGCGCCGGAGCCGGCTCTCAATGCAGTCCATTGACGGGAGTCTCAGTGTAGCAAATCGGAGTGGGGAGAGGGAGCGCGAGAGACAAAAAGCGGGCGAGAGAGGGAGCGGGCGAGCGCGCGGGGGGCCGCGGCGCGGCGTCTGGCGAATCACAGGGAAGGGGCAACATTTTAAAAGGTTGCAGGGCATGCAAAAGTGAAAGAGAAAGAGGCAGAGGGAGACCGAAGGAGAGAGCGCAGAGAGGGAGAATGTGTCTGCGTGCGTGTGTGAGAAAGAAAGTGTGGGCGAGGGAGAGGAGCCCGGGGTGGGGAGAGGGGAGGGAGGGAAGGAGGGAGAGCCCGAGAGGAGGAAGGGAGGAAAAGAGGGAGGGAGGGAGGAAGGGAGAGGGGGAGGGAGAGAGGGAGGGGGAGGGGGCCCAGCCAGAGCGCACGGAGGGGGAGGCCGCGGGGGAGGGGGAAGGGGAGAGGAAGCGAGCGAGGACAATCAGACCTAAAAGGCTGGGGCAGACCTCGGGATGCAGCGGGGGTCGTGCGTAGCGGGCAGGAGCTGCTGGGGACCGCGTCCGGGCGCTCGTGGGGCTCTCGGCGCCGCAGGCGCTTCCCGGCCCTGTCTGGCCTCGGGCTCCGCCGCTTCGCAGCCGAGTCTGGGACTCGGGACTCAGCTGCCCGCTGCTGCGCGGCTCCTCCATGACCCCGCGCCCCGCCCGGGACCGGCCCTCTCGCTGCACTGGCCCTCTCCTCGGCTTCCTCTTGAGCTTTCCTCGGACAGGGGCACCGTGCGCTCCCCGGCCACCGTCGCTCTGCCTTCGGCTCTCTGGGGCCGGGGATTCCGGATCGGAAGCCGGGATGCGGGCCGGGGCGCGCACAGACGCTAGGCGGCCCAGCCCGGGCGCCGCTGGCACGGGCTCGCGGCTCCCGGCAAAAACCCGTCCGACTGGCTGGGCCACTCCCGCCTGACGCCCCCCCAGATGACACGACTAGCTCTCCAGGCGTGCTGCCTTTGCCAGTCTACCCGCCAGGTTGTCAGAACAGGCGGCACCTCGTCTTCTGCGTGTCCCTGCAGAGCCCCGGCACAATCAGACTGCCCCAAGCCAACTCCGAAACCCGAAATCCCCGCTCCGGCGCTTGCCCGCCGCCGACAAAGTTGTGGAAACAGCTTTGACTTTATTCTCCTCTCTCTCTCCTTTCTTATCTTTTTTGCCTCGCTTACACACGCATTCACACTTGCCCCCACAGGATCCCTCTATGGGTGCAAGTTCATCCCCCACCTAGCCACCCACCCCACCCAGTCGGCGCCTAGAGCCGCTCGGAGGTTCGGACCCCGCCCGCGGAGAGCGCCCACACCTGGAGCTGGGTTTCGGCCTCTGCGAAAGTGAAATGCCCGAGCCTCCAGCCAAAGCCCAGACCAGTACAGTATGAACTGTCCTATGAGACTGAGGGGCTCAGTTTCATTCCTCCTTGCCCGCAAAGCTCGCCCCCAGCCTCGAAAACAAAGCTACTGGTCTGACGCGGGGTCCCTGCGCCCCTCCCCCAGCGCGACAGGGCCCACCAGAGAAGAACCGGCACCCGTGGGATGTCACCCCGTCCCCATCTACCGGGAGGGGGGGCCTGAAAGGAGAAAGATTTAAAACAGTCTTCAGAAAGAAAAGGGAGGAGGGAGCGGGTGACACATCGTTCACATAAACCCAATTTCTGGTTTCCAGTGAAGTCAGGATCTCTGCCCCTGCGCCTGCACACCTCCTGCCTAACATTCTCAGCTCCAAATGCCAAAAACTAAGGGGGGAAAAAAAACCAGCAAAAGTTGGGACTGCCACCTATTTATTTAGGGAATCTCCAGCCCTACACACCCCAACCCCGCTCTCGGACTCATTGCTCATTTAAGTGATGGCTGTAACCGTTCCCAGCGCCTCCTGCGGGTGGACCGGTAGCGCTAGGGTCTCCCTTGCTGCCTCAAGAAGGCGAGCTCAGGGGACTCTAGGTTTTAAAATGGGTTCCAAAGCGGCGCGCTCTGTCGGCCCAGCGGGCTCGCGGCACCAGAGGTGGTCCGCAGCCGCGCAAGGATTCCCACGGTCGTTCTGGGCTGGTGCAGAAGCTGGTGCTCCAGTACCCAGCGGCCAGCAGGCTCGGCGAGGCACATCTCCCCACCCCACCCCCACACACCCCCGTGGAGTGCGTCGATCCTGTAGCTTAGAGGGAGAAGCTACTTAGAACTTCTTGAACCACAGAGGATCTGGAGCGAGCCCCGCAGCTGGAAAGAGTGGTCTTAAGTTGAACCCGCTTACAGTAAGATGCAGCCCAGATCACAGCGAAGTGTGGGGGCCCGTCTCTAAAGCCGAGAAGGGAACCGCTTTAGAAAGTGGCGTGGGGGGAAGAAAGAAAGAATGAATGAATGAATAGAAAGAAGAAGGAATATTAAAGATCGGAGAGGAAGTTGAAGAGAGAAGAGTTTTCTCTTTCCTTTCTGTTCCTGATGACTTGGGCCCTCAGAATCTCGATGAGGATAACACGAGGAGTGCACAGGCAAGTGCCCAGTGGCCAGCAATTGCTTCAAAAGCCCATGTTCTTCTCTTCGCCCCACTCTTAGGCACAGCCAAAATTGGTCAGAAAGGGGAGTAAAGTGGGACACGGGCTTCAAAGTAGGGAAACCAAAGAAGGGAGCATCCACGTCCTCCCTCTCCAGCTTCTCCCCCGCGTTCTTCGGGCGAATCCGAGGGGCGGGCCCTGCGCTGGGGAAAGTTTGTCCCACCCGCGTTTCGCAGCTGGTTGCAAGGAGAGGAAGAGGAGAGGGAGGGTCGAGCTCGGAGCCTGTGGGCGCAGGGATGATCGAGCCGGCGTCGCGCTTACCTCGCAGTCCTCGTACTTGATATTATCTGTCAATTTCCAAAGCATTTTCATGGATCGGCGTGAACGGATATGCCCCTCTCCGTCTCGCACGCAAGTGGAGCTACTCTCTGGGTAAGCGCAAAGTGCTGGCTGCCGGCGGTGAGCGCAGGAGGAGGAGGAGGAGGGAGAAGAGGTGGAGGAGGAGAAGGAGGAGGGCGAGGAGGAGGGCAAGGAGGAGGAGGAGGGCGAGGAGGAAGAGGAGGGCGAGGAGGAGGAGGGCGAGGAGAAGGGCGAGGAGGAGGAGAGAAGGGAAAGAGCTCCCGTGTGCGCTCGGAGATCTCCCTCTAATGGTAGAAACTTTTCCCTTTTCCAGCTCTTTACCAACAGCCTAATCGCCTCATTAGCATATCAACAATAGTCCAATTGCTCGCCAGTACCACAATCTGCCGCCGGCCGCTCCGACACAGGTATAAAGGCCTCTCTACGCCGCGAACTTGCTTCTAGAGCGCACTCTAGCCTGCGAACTGATAAAACCTTCCTTGAGCTGCGCCGCGAGCCCCTGTCCCAGCACCACCTCTCTTACCCCAATTCCGCCACATTCCCCTTCCTTTCTCTCTCCGCTTCCTTTTCTCCAGAGATGCCTTCTGCAAAGCCCGGCACTGCTCAAAGTCCAAGCCGCCGCGCCTGGGGCCCGGCTTCTAGCACTTCTCCCTTAACCCTACTACCACGATCCGAGCTGCCCTTTTGGCCCCGTGCAATTTTATTAGAAATCATTATCCCTTTCGCAATTAAACATAACCACCAAACCAAGACCGGCGAAGTCACTCCAAAATTTTTGCCCAACAAGGGATCGCCTCCGCTTGCGGCAGCCACCCCCTCGGGCCGCAGCGCCTTGGGAGTTTTATTGGCTTTGAGCTTTCCCCCAGGTCGGAGATTCTGCCAAGCGACTCCGGTGGCTCTGCTGGGGTTTGCAATCCCTTAATTGCGGCGTGTAAAATAAAAGTTGTACCCTGAAGAGGTTACTTGACAGCTCCGGGGGTTAAACAATTTTCCTTCCGTTTGTGTGAAGCTAGGGCCAACTGACAGTTCAACTTGGTGTTCAGGCTAAGGTTTCCTAGGTGCGACTTGGACACGAATACAGAACTCCTATGGAACTGCACACCCGCTTCTGAAGTTGAGCCGAAATACAGACATGTGTGTGCCTGCAAGTCTAGATACCGTCTCATGCATGCATCAAAATAAATCACCGGGAACCGACTCTTAGCTGTGTTAATCTGCTCTAGTTTTCCCAAGATTCCCCTTTTTAATTAAAGCAGGGAGAGTTCCTTCATGATTTGGTGATGCTACTAACGCAGGCGTGCTCGCGAGGCAGAGCCCGGCTGCCGCGCAACCTGGAGGCCTGGGAGCCACCTCCTCGTCCAGATTGGTCAGTCCGGGCTTTTGGACTCCTCACAGGAGCCTGCTGGCTCCTCCGGGGCTTTTATCCCTTTCGTTTTTGGGATTTTTTTTAAGTAAGAAAAAAAAAAAGAAAAGGACCTAATGTGACACTATGAAATACAGAGTAATTAATTTTCCTGGCTGAGCTTCCTCGTTTGTCCTCCAAAAGAAAGTTACCTCTGTCTTTTCTCTCTGCTGTATGTACTAACTCCTTAACTACACTAGGTCCCACCTCAGAGTTGCTCCAGTAAGGACCTTTGATTCATCTGGGCTTGTTTCTCGAAAACCTCCAGGCCTCCCAGGTTTCCACCGGGCGTCCCTAAAAGGGGATGGGAACTGTGGCAGATGAGAGCATTTCCACACAGGTGGAAGGAAGGCAGGAGCTGGGAGAACTCCCCATTCCACCCAAAGCTGCAGAAGGGGAATTCTCCCTCCAAACACCCCAGCGAACTCCCCAAACCTAGCAGAGTAGGCAGAAGGCTCCAAAAAGCTAAGGAGAAGCCAGAGCTGGCAAGGGGCCTCAGAGCCCCCAGGGAGCCCTCCCCATGCTCTGGGCGCTCCCTAGCCCCACCTGAACTGAGCACAATCCCTCGGCTGAACCGGACTGGAGGCTTGGCGCCGCCCTCCGTCCAGAAAATGGTCGACTTTCCAGGGCTAGCCCCTACAGGGCGGTCCCAACCTGTCGCCAGTGCAGTGGTTTGAAGTCAGGATCTGGGCTGCCAGGGGCACCGACACCCTCCCAGCAGCAGCCACAGCCTGAGCAGGCCAAATCCTAGGCCTGAGAGCATGGGTTTTTACACTTCGTAGACGTCGCCGCGGTGTGCGTAAGGGAACTCCAAGTTTCGCTTTCTTGCCCTCTGCGGGCTTGGGAAGGCCGCACTCCATCCTCTGCAACCCCATTTCAACCCCCTTCCCACGTCCCCGCTGGCCTGCGCAGGACAGATCTCCGGCTCCGCACCCGCCGGGGATGCTAAACTGTTGTTGTATTCCCGCTGAGGGCGCCATTGAGGTGCAGATTGGGACCTGCCGACTCTGGACTGCCGCCCCCGGTGTAGACGCTGATGAAAGGCCCGGGCGAGCGCCAGGGTCGCCTCTGGAGCCAGCCGAGCTGCATTTGTGCCAGCGTCATTACCACGCTAAGTCGCTTCATTGCATGTCAATGCTCCGGCAGGGCCAGAACCCCGGGACAGCAGCGCCAGGCCTGGGGTTGGGCGTCGGAGATCCAGGCCTGATGTGAGGGCCATAAAAAGGGCGTCGCGGGGAACAGGGAGTATTTGTGTGAGAGACAGAGTCACAAAGAGAAAGAGACAGTGAGAGGCCAGAATGACTCTATTTTCTCCGATTGCCAATGCCCAGTGGGAGCCGGGAGCCCAACAGGCCCAGCCCAGCAGATACGGCCCCTCCGGGCCCCAAATTCGCTCGCCCCACCCGAGATCCAGGCCTCCAGCCACTTGCCTAACTGAGCCCGCAGGAGCCAGGCCCGCGGCTCCCTCCTTCCTCCTCCTGCGGCAGTCTCGCGGCTTTCAAACCTTAGTGGAACCCACAGAAGGCCCAGTCCCAGGTCAAAGCTACTCAACAGGCACCTTCTCACTGCCTAGGAGTTCTCCAGCGAAATTCACTGGAATTTGAGGAGAAAACCCTAAGACTGCTACGAAAGGACTCCCCCAGTCTTCAGCCTCCAAATAAGAGAGTTAGGAAGGGCCTTCAGCCCACAGGGGCAGGGAGGGAGAGGTGTGGATTCCCGGATTTGCGTCCTTAAACCACAAGTTCGTCTAACCTCGCGGATGAAATACCATTTAGTGAGGATTAACTAGGGGGAAGAATATAAAAGAGTTCACTCTTGATAAAAGTAATAAATACAAGGGAAAAAAGTACAGAACGCAAAAGGCCTTTCTTTCTCCAACTCCAGGTAGCTTAGTGAAGACTGCACTTCTCAGAACTTTACTTTTAATGGCCTAAATCTGAAACAAGAGAAAGAACTCGACCAGGAGTAGCAAGGCCTCAGATTTTTTTTTTTTAGGAGGGGGGGAAGTTCAGGGCATTAGATTCGAATTGTCCCCCCCGGGCTTTTGGGCACACAGAATCTCACCCTAACCAGGCCTCTTGATTGGGGCGAAAACAGGGCCTCGCTGTTCTGATGATGAAATCGGCGACAGGCAGAGCCTTTTACCGCCACCAACCTGGCCAGAGCCGTACTGTTTCCCGAAGGGAAAATGTCTGGAAGTTGGAAGAAGGGCGCGGGACAAATGCTTCCTTGGCCGGGATCGGAATCCCGGGCCCAGGAAGGACAGGAGCCAAACCTTGGACCCCTTGGGGTGCTCGCGGCCTAGCAGGGCCAAGTTCCGCAGGCATTGGTTTTGGCAAATTCGCGACCCCCCTGCCTCCTCACCCACCATTCACACACTCCGTCATCTGTAGCCCAGGCGGCAAAAACCCATTTCAGGAAGTGGAGAGAGTTGGTAGCTAAACTTCGGGCAAACTTTTTATCTCCCAAAGAAACATGTTGCCTCCGCGAGCCAGTCATCGGCCCCCTTTCCATTCTTCATACATTCTACATCTCCCGAAACCTGGGGGTACCAAGAGAGACAGGTGCACCAGAACCTGTCCAACACTCCACGCTGGGGTCTAGGGTGAGGCCGCAGGCGCAGGGGGCTGGAAACCTTCACCGCCGCGCACCGCAACCCCAGGCCTGCGTCCTCCCCCCTTCCGAAATAGTCATCCTCCCAAGTTCCTGCTCGAGGTGGGAGGGGGTGGGGGAACCGGCCACAGCACAAACCACAAGTGACCCACCAGGCCACCTGTGGAGCGTGCGCCGGACTTTCCCCGGCGCCGGGCCCCGCGGGCGGCGCGCTTTGCCCCCAGCACCGCAGCCGCTGCCTGCGCTCGTTTTTCCTGTCTTCGCTGTCTCCTGGGAGCTCTCCTGGGCGCTGCCACGCGCGCTTAACCTACGACTCCCGTGCCCTGGGCCACGGCGCTTCCTTTCCTCCTCCCCACTCCGGCCCCCTCCCCTACTCCACCTCCGCCCACCTCAGCCCCAGCCAAGGCAAACCCCCCGTACCTGCCAGTCCCCCATTTTGGCAAGTATGGACATCGCGGCTCGGCGCTCCTGGCGACTGGTCCCCGCCGGGCATGGGCTGGAGGGCTCGGCCGGGCCCGCTCCCTGGAATCGCTTAGGCAAATCCTCCTTTTTTACCTGCTCACCAACATCTCACCTGGTCATAAAGAGCTGGGTTGCTACCTGCCGACGCATGCGCGCTGGCCCAGGAATTCACTCCGCCAGCTGCAGTCCCAGCGCCTCACGGAGCTGACCTGGGAAGTGATGGATTTATAGCCGCGGCAATCTTGCCATCAGCTCCAGCTTTTCCCAACAGCCCCAACCCGCTTTCCCGGTCAGTCCCTGGCCCGGGAACCGAAGCAGACTGACTGCTGGATGTGCTGGGTGCGATGCGAGTGTGAGTGTGTTTTCGCACTCCAGTGGTAGGGGCATCGACAAGCTCGACCCCTGGCTCCCCTCCCCTCGGAACTTTCGAGTTGGGGGAGTCTCCACTCCCGGGTGGGGGTCGGGGGTTGGGGAAGGGCTACACCGGTGGAAGCGTCCAGACCCGATGATCCCCGCGGACCTGGACACAGTGGGGATGGGTCGCCGTCCCCGCCTCCCCACCCGCCCACGAGGTGCAGGGCACGACTGGCCTTAGCGGATCCTACTCTGCCACCCCCGGGGCCACTTCAGCGTTAGATTCCACATGAAACTGTTGCTCAATAGGTGAAGACGTTCATGATTCTGTGTCACTTCTGGCTTCTAGGTTTAGTCTCCTCCCATCGTAGAGAGAGAGAGAGAAACTCTACACGTACATACACACACTCACACACTCTCTTACACGCTCACACTGAGCACTTCTGTACAAAGGTCCACCCCCTTCTTCCCACTTTCACAGTTCCCTTCCCCTCTCCCTCTTTTCCATTTAGAACTATTTAAAGGAAGAATGGGGGCGTTGGTGGCTCTGGGATGGGCAACTGAGGTTTGGTTTAGGGTTTGCTTTCCCATGACAGATAAAATCACTGAAGTGATTTCACCGCTGCTTCTAATTAGAGGGGAGCTTTAAAAGAAGCCACAGGATTTGGGGCTCCTGGAGCTCACCTCCCTCAGGAGCCTCACCTAGCCGGCAGGGAGGTGAGGGTGAGGAGAATGGCCTCGGGCCACACTCTCCCAGAGACGGTGCCAGTCCCATTCCTGCGGCCATGAGATCGAATTGTCCTGGGTGTGGGCCTGGGGCTCCTGGGGCAGGCCCAGTTACCCTCCCAGGCTGCTGTAGCTGGGACTTGGAGACGAACAAAGAACCAGTTTTTAATCGTCTTCTCTGACATGTCAGGCAAATATGTGTAAAAGGTCGGCTCCACGCTGTGGAGCAGAGACCTGTTCCACAGGCACCAAAGCCTCCCCTTTCTAACCTTGCCCGAGAACCTCCGACCCCCGGCCCTGTCCAGGCGGCTTTGCACCCTCTCCGCGTTCCCAGGGGTGGGGTGGAGGTGCCTCTCCCTGGAGTCCTCTTATAGCTTCCGCATTTTATTCATCCCTGGGCTACAGGACTTTCATCCCAGTACCCATCCTTTAGTTGATTTAAAACTTTCTGGGACCTGCCTTAGAATCTTGCTCAAGTCTGGGGGTTTCTGTGGGTAGCTTTTTTGGTTTGTTTTGTTTTGGTGAGAATTTAAATAAATAAATTAGATGACGTTTTTAACTAATAAGTACACCTTCCCTGGCTTCTTCCAGAAAGTGGAAATATAGGGCGGTGACTAACTTTTCAGAGCTCACGAAGGGAGCTCCTGCAGCTCTCCGGGATTCAGGCGGAGGTCGCTGTGCTCTCTTAAAAGTGAGCGGCGGTTTCAACCTGCGGTCGCTTCGCCTCGCCAGCGCGGGGGAAACACTGGCTGGAGGCGACCTCGGGCCCAGCCGGACAGGCCGGGCCGAGCCTAGGAAGGGCTGGCGGGCGCGTCCCAGGGCCAGGGTGGGGCTTGGGGAGCGCCGTCTCCACCCTCGGTACTTTTGGGGTGGGGAACCTGAGCGTGCGGAAAGCGGGAGGCAGAGCTGAGAGCGGGGTTAAGCGCGAAGTTAAGGCACCGCATAGGGTTGGGTGGGAATGGGCAGGGTGACCTGGAAGCGAAGCACCCCGGGCCTTAGGAGAGAGGACCGTCGGCAGCTGTGCACATCCTAGCGGGAGGATGATGTGGGAGAGAGGCGGAGGGACGTGGAATGCGGGAGCTAGAATTTAGTTTTGCAGTAAGATCACTTGGGGTCCACATTCAGCTCCGATGTATATACGTGTAGGGGCTGTGTGATCCTGGGGAAGTTACTGACCTTGTCTGAACTTCTGTTTTCTGGTTTGTAAAGTGGCTAATTGGTGGGAATTCAATAGGAGACTGTACGCAAAACGCTTAGCACAGCGCCTGGCCAACAGTGTGCTTTCAAGAAAGGCTGCTGAGCCGTGTCCAGGACGGTCTACATAGCCCCACGTCCAAGATGAGTTCACAGCGCCCAAGACCTGTTCAATTCAAGATGATGTAAACTGCATTGCCCTTCTTAGACACACCGCAGCCAGGAACTGGTCATCTGCACCTCCCGCGATTTCCCCCTCAGAACCCCAGTCCTGCCAGATTTACGTCCTTCCCTTGTTCCTCAAACACCTGCTGCACCGCTCAGAGCTTTTCCCCACCCGGACCTCCTCCGCAGCTCCGCACCAGCGAGACTGCCCCACCTCCGGGGGTGCCATGATTGGCGAGGGATGGGGGACGCCTCCCAGCTTCATCAGCTCTCTGGGTTCCAGACAAACGTTCCGGAGAGCCAGCTGCTCCCAGTGCGGGCAGGCCCAAGGCCACTAACTGCACTTGGCGACCCACCTCTGCGTCCAAGAGGCCTCGGAAAGTGCGGCCTTGGGGCTCTTTTGCATCAGAGACCAGCGGCACCCCGCTCCTCTCCCTGGGATGGGAGAGGGAGAGCCGCGGAAGTTCCCCAGCCACTCCTGGCGCTGCCACCACGAAGCAGGTTCCGTAGCTAACAGGGCCTGGGACACTGAGCCGTATCGCAAATTTTTCTGTGCGCCACTCAGTGAGGGAAGCCTGTGCTGCGGGGAGGGGCGGGATGACCTGGTGTTGGATTGAGCGGAGCTCCCACCTTCAGGTAATGCTGAGCTCAGGCTCTCTGAGGCCTACGGTGTCAGAAACGCCGGTGGAACCCATTCTCCGCCAACAACCCTCCTCCCAGGGCCATCAGCCCCAAAGTTTCTGAGGGAGTAATCTCTGCGTTAGGGTTAGCCCTGCTTAAGCCTCATTTTCACTCCACCCCTTCACTTACCATCAAGCACCATACCCCTAGCGATTTCGCCCAACGTTCTTTAAAGGATATCTGTACCCAAGTCTGAGCGATGAGTCCATTCCGGTGATAACCTCGGCTTCGCTTTTTCACTGGGGAGTTGAAGATCCCTGGGCAGGTGGGGTGACCCCTGGCTGCACTTCTCTCCTCTTCCCCTGTCTCCCACAGTGGCTGCTCTTCCCTGCCCTCGGCAGAGCAAACCTAACTCAAACTTGGTTTCCTTCTTGGTCTCCCTTGGAATGGTAAACTGGCCGTCAGGGTCGGGGCCAGAAAGAAGGAAAATTGGGCTACTCGAAGGAAAAGGTGAGGGAAATTGAGTGGCATGACTCTCCAATTGGATTAGGGCAAAGGAATTACCAGCAGAATTACCAGCAAACACAGAAGAAATTAGCCAAATCTCTTAGCAAAGGTGTCCAGGGAGAAGGTGAAGAAGGGAGGGTGTGCATTAGGGGTGTCCCACTGTGGCTCTCCAGAATGCACGCTTTCAACTGACGGCAGTGGGCACAGGCCCGAGGTGTGCAGCAAGCTGGGAAGCTAAAGATGCCCTGGAGACTGGAGGAGAGCGTCACCGGTCAGTGCGCCCCCTCCAAGAGCGGCCTCTCGGTCTTCTCGGCCTTAGGCGACAGGTGCAGCAGCTGTCTCTGCTGCCCGCTGTGCCAGGGCGGCTGCCGAGCACTGGTGCGGAACCACTATCGGAACGAGTTTGCGCTTCTGTTTACAAAGCAATCCTGCTATCAAAAGAGGAACAAAATCACCACTTATCACACCCTGTCATAAAGTAATCTGCCCTGGAGGGAAACCCTAGTGGAGAACTGGGGTGTGTGTGTGTGTGTGTGTGTGTGTGTGTGTGTGTGTGTGTGTGTTGGGGGAGGGGGGATGGAGGAAAGGTGACTCTCCCAACTCTTCTTCAGAGTAAATCGCTGGGATGCTTCGTGTCCGGACTGGCCTGGAAAGAAGGAGGGTACCCTGAGCTGTGGAGCTGGGGTGTGACAGGGACGCCCGTCCAGGACTGGGCCTGGGAGAGTGCAGAATGGTTCTCTTGGATCTTTAGAATGGGCACATCTGCAGCCCCCCACTCCAGTGTTTACTTTCCTAGCGTCTTTGAAGATACTCCCAAGGACCCCCAGAATAGATCAGCAGAAAGTTCTGGGGGTGGGGGAGTGAAAAAGCACTTCTTGAAGACTGTAACGTCCCTTTTCGCATCCTCAACAACTGGAGTATGCAGGCAATTCCTGACCAGTGGAGGAGGGTTTTGCTCTCTCCAATCCCTTGTCTCCCCGCAGCCCCATGTTATGCACTTGTTCTTGGAGAGATGGAGGTTAAGGAAGTATCAGGCAGTTCTCACTGCAAAGAAATGGTGCAGAAATAAGAGAGAGAGAGAGAGGATGAAACCCTAGGAAGTTATAAGTGATCCCTGACCCGACCCAGCCACGGGGGGTTATCTGTTTCCAGGTCCCGCCTTGTATAAAGTAAGGTGATAAACGCTTTAGGCAGCCAAGTCCAAGCACAGCTGGGTGCCTGGCGGGTTTGGGAGGGGGGTGGTCCTCTGTGGTGCCTCTGCCTCTGGAGTTACCTTTAGGAAAGGCCAAGAGAACTATCCTCCCCTCCATGTCGGCTGAAAAGGGGCTATTTTGCTAGTCTTGGTATCAGTAATTCACCACTTAATATAACCAGGTTTTAGATTTGTATATGAGCGATCCTGGACATCCAATACCGCCCCCCCAGTTCCCCAGCGCCACTCCTGGACATTCTAGACACTAGCCAGGCTTATTCTGCAGCCAGTCTTAATATAGCAGATCCATTTTGGGGGAGTCTGGATGCAAGTGCATGTGATCCAGCCTGAATTTGAGACTCTCAGTTTCCTTAACACCAGCTTGAAAAGTCTGCAATCACTAGCCCTGAGAGATTACTTTGATTCCTAATGGGATATCCTGAGTCAGGGTGGCTGAAAAGAGCTACCAGTTTACCTTGTAACTGGTAGGCAGAATTCTCAATGCTAAGTTATCACTTGCACTTATTGAAGGTCTGGGGGAGATGGTTTCATCCTTCATAATTCCTATATGGCTGAGGCCAGTGGAGAGTCAATGTTTTGCTGTGTCTCTGTGCAAAAAAAAAAAAAAAAATCCAAAACAAAACAAAAAACAAAAACAACAACAACCTTGTAAGATGAGGGATTGTACTTTTCAATGACTAGGGAGCTAGTTCCAAAGCTGGCACAATCACCAAGAGCTAAATGGAAGAAGGTCTCTGCTCCTTCTCCTAGATTTGGGAACTATTTAGGGCAAGTCTGCGTCGATCTGTAGCAGAATTTTGGAACTGACTTTCTAAACTGCAGCCACTCCTCATCTTTGGCCTTGTGAAAAACTTGAGACCCCGGCTTTATCAGTCCCCCTTTTGAAAAACAGGGCGTGTCTCAGTCCTAGGTATGCAAAGCTAAACCTCTCAAACTGCTGTGCCTTCGAATTAGCCAATTTAAGAACAAGTCCAACAGCACTGCTAAGCAAGAGCCTAAAAACTCAGCGTTTCCCGACATCTCTTGGCGGCGTTGGCTGTTTGCCCGGGACGCTGGTTTAGAAGCACAGTATAGGGTGTCTTTACATCTAAGAAATCGAGACAGCCTCTAGGTTAGAATAAAGTTTACTCTGGACCGGGCATAACTTCACTCCACCTCTGGGCTTCTTTTTCTCCAGTTTCCACACTTCTGCCTTTTCTTTCCCCACTTCCCAACTCCTAGCGCGCTACTTTGACGTTTCAGTCTCGTTCGCTAAGCCCGTGCGCCCGGGACTTGTTCTTTGAATCTCAAGTCCGAAAAGCCAGGAATCCTCGATCATGGACTTCTTCCTGCTAAATCAGAGAGACTGAAATTTCGCTCTCCTCTCCATCCTACTTCTCCAACCCAAACTCGCTAGGTTAAGTTCGCTGACCAGGTGCGCACCCAATGGCAGCGCCCTCTCCAACATTTTCCCCACCAGAGAGGCAAGTGTCCTACATTTGTACATAAAGGTCCCTGAGTCGCTGGGTGGAGAGGCTCGGATGTCTTTTCCTGGAGCGGGCCTCGGGGAGCTGCAGCAGCCCCAGTCTCAGGCACCACTGCCAGGCGAGCGCACCTTGGGCTCGCGGCTCCGCACGCAGCTGGAGGCCTGGGCCGCTGACCCTCTGGCCACTTAGTCGACCCGAGGATGTGTGCCCCGGGGCTCGGTCTTGCCGCGGGTGAGGAGGCTGGTCACCATTCAGGGTGCAGGTGTCATGGCCTGGAAATGGCAATATCTGAGCTAACAGGTGGGCGTCGCTCCCCGGCAGTGCGGTGGCCGCTGGCTCGCAATGCGCTCCAGCTTTCAGCGTCGCCGCCGCCGCCCCTTTGCTCTGCGGACCCAGCCAGTTCCCGGGTGGCGCAGCTGGGTGGCTCCGAGGCCTGCCCCCTTGGGCTGCGGCGGGAGGCGGGGACCGCAGTGCGAGTGTAGTGCGCCCCCGCCGGGCTGGCGGTTCCCGCTGCGCTCTGGCCTCTGCCGGGAGGGCGCTCTGGCGCCAAACCCGGGCGGGCCGGGGGGTGGGAAGCCGATTGGGCTTATTCCCATTCAGAATTTAGAGGCTGGTGGAGACAGAGAGTCTCCTAAATGGATGCAAGTCTCCTGAAAGTCTGGGACGGAAGCCTCGAAACTTTCTGCCACGCAAAGCCCCAGCTAGTGGCCAGGGCTCGGTCCTGGTTCTCTTTGTGCAGGCCCGGAAGTGTCCGCCCGGTTTTCCCACTGCCTGGAGGGGCCTAGGGTCGCGGATAGACTCGGACAAGGCTCCGTTTACATTCAGTTTGTCTTAATTGACTAATGACGGGACTGGTTGTAATGCGTGCTCCGAGATTTTCTCCAGGATTTGTCACTTTAATTTTGCAGTATGAGGTAAGGCCGTGCTTTTTAAAGTGGAGACATTCTCTTTGCCTTTCCTGCCTTCCTAAAGGAAGCACATCCTCTTGGTGTGCTCGACGGGACCTGTAGACTCCAGACTCCACTGCTTTTTCTCAAAAACCACAGACTTGAAAAGAATACACTTCGATTGCTGTTAAAACTTGTCAGATTTCCATGTTTTAATCGCTGGTAATGTCTTAATAGTAGAACCTTACCATTTTTGCACGTGTTGCTGAAAGGAGAGCTCTCCAGTAAAAGTGTCGCGCCCATCAGTTTTTTTAGGCTGTGCAAGATTACTTATCAAAGATCTCAAAATGACAGACAAGCTACCTCTGGATTTCCAATCACATGTTCAAAACTCAAAGATTCTCAGTCTGGAGAGGTTTTGTTTTGTTCTGGTTTAGTTTTAAAAGCTCATTCCTACCCCCCTACCCCGCCCCCAATAACACAGTACTTAATTGTTTTATTAAATTGTTCCAGGCTCTGGAACCCTGGGGAGGCACTGTTCAAATGGTATTGTTTTTTCTGTATTTATATCAACACAGAAAGTTGCATTAGAAACTTACGTTGACAATTTAATAAGGCCTCATCAAGTATATGAGGTTTTTTTTAAAAAAATGACGTAGCACATATCACTTCATTTGTTTTCAAACTCAAAATGTGCTCTTTCTGAATCTTATGATGTAAATTGTACAGTCTTTATGATTAGATAATTTTAGCTGTGATATTGTGAATATAAGAATTGTACAACTTTCCTTTGAAATGTGCTAAGAATAATAAAAATGAAGTTTTCTGTCTGGAAATGGCTGGAAACAAATGCCAAAACCTGACAATTTATACACACAGTTCCCTTTCTGACTTGACTCACCCCTTTGAGAATTACTTTTTAAAATACCAAAGTTATAGGATACTAAGTTAATTGTGGTCTTTCTAATTCTGAAAAACTGGTTTTCATTTGCCTCAAGAACTTTTAAGGCAAAGTTGTCTAAGCTACTTCCTTGAACAAAGACTCAGACAAAAGCATTTGACTGCTTTTAATTTCACAGCATTTTTACATTTTAAAACTATAGCTCGATGAAACTCAAGTGTCCTGAATAAAGAATAAATACTTAAAAATTGTTTAAATACATATTTTCTCCTTTCATTATTGGAGCATTCAAGCAAAGATTGTGTAAAATTCAGGTTAAGTAAAATGTAAAAAATACATATCCAGTTTACATTACATATTCTTATTGTGTTCAAATATTTATACAAAAAAAAAAAAACCCTAAGATATTTACATCTTTAACATCTTTTTTTCTTTTACCTTTACTACTAGAAAAAGAAGCTAACAAAGGAAAGCCTCTTCGAAAAATGGGATTTCCTTGGCCTTAGCCGTTCTGGTGTGTTCCACTACCAACACTAGGTAGGAAAAATCTGACTTGTGATGTTTGTGATTAAATAGCCGCCTGGCTCAAACCACCCAAAGAGGGGGAATTCACTATGAGTTCCACAGTTTTTTCTTGAGGAAGAAACTAGCAGAAACACAGAATTTTAGAGCCTTAGAACTCTCATTACAAAATGCCCCTCACTGTAAAGCCGCATATACTGAACCTGGCTTAGGTGTGTGTACTGAGCCCAGCACAAATGTATATACTGAGCCCAGAGCTATTCAGCTTGTTGGTGGTGGGGGTGGTTAGGATTAGATGATGATACCTATTCTCGAATGAGTTAGTCTACGATGCTGTGTCCTAGACTGCTCAGGATTAAAAACCTGATTAAAAGACCTTTTTGACTGAAGAATGTTCTTAAACCTTAGCATCCAATCTGCTTTAAACAGGTTGCAATTAAACATAATGCTATGTGTTCATTGTTAATTGTAGACAGAAAATGTCCAGTGTTGATAGAAATTACCTCTAAAGTCTTGAATCTGGAAGAAGCTGGAGAAATGGCTCTTGGATTTCTAATACTGGCATTTCTTTGGTGACTGTTTCCCATGAATTACCTCAACTTACACTGAAAGCCACAAGAAAGCCAAAAAATGCAAACTGCAAGCCTGAATATGCCTACAAATTACCTGTGCCTTTAATGTGTCTTGAGCGGTTTGGATACATGCTTGATATTTTGTGGCAACAAAATACTAGTGCCAGACGTGTATACCTATGTAACAAACCTGCATGTTCTGCACATGTATCCCAGAACATAAAGTATAATTTTAAAAAATTCAAAAATAAATAAACAAATAAAATTTAAAGAGTCAAAAAAAAAAAAAAAAAAAGCAAAAAACTAGTGCCAGGACTCCACTTTTAGTATCACTTTTCATATTTTAGTATTTAGTATTATCATTTTATCTTTCAATGCATTAGTGAAGCTTCTACGGTATTGTTCTGCCTTTTCAAATCAACAGGTGATAGTAGGAAGGCAGGAATAATCTCCCAGGAATCATTATTTTATTGAGAATTATTAGGGAGTAATAAGAAACTTGACAATAAGAGTGGAAACATTAAATCAAGGTGGGCGAATAAAAAGAAGTATCTACCAAGAGAAAATGTTTTATTCATCAATAAGCATAACAATGGAAATGGATTATGAAAACAGCTAAAGGATATCTTCACCAATAAGTTTGACTATACTTATTCCAGTCTCTGTGACACCAAGTCTTATGAATTTCTAAAAAGAAGATGTGACTCAAAATTAACAAACACTGCAAAGAAGACACGCGTCCTATTTATGAGTGCTTTTAATAGTCTCTTAGCAGAGGTACATTTGGAAGCTAAATTGAATCACAGTGACTAAAACTTTTTCTGAAATCCCCAATCCGATGTTGAAGCACATGGCTCAGAAACAATCTCAATATCATCAAATAAGTAAACCACAAAAAAGAAAAAGAAGATCTCAAATATTCCTTTCCCAAACGTTTCCCAAATGTATACACATATGTAGACAGTAGAGACTAGAACTGGAATTTTTTTTTCCTAAACATTTGCTGCCCCCACGTGTCCCTTTAGGAAACTGAGTGTTAAAGCTAAATCATGTTCATTATCACCTTCTATACAGCATTCACAAGTTAGGTACGCTTAAGTATGATCACAGAAACAACCTGGTGTTTGTAGAAAGCACCAGAGACAGGGCAGGGAAGCACGGAGGGAAGAAGCTGACTTCTGCCACAGACTCCTGGGATAATCTCCAGTAATTACGTAAGGTCCGTGTGTCTCTGTCTCTTCAAACCTGAAATGGGTGGCAGGCTGGTGGGACAGGGCGAGTAGCCAGATTTTCACTAAGGTTCCATCTAGCTCTAATATTTGGTCACTCTCATTGAGGATGATAAAAGAGAAGTAGAGAAATCCAGTTATCCCATTTCTGGCCAAGTCGTCACTTGGGAGGTGTGGCCAAAAACTCATGAATGAACTTCCTGTTTCATCACTCGAATCCATTACCTCGGTTCTCTGTCATCTTGACAAACTTGCTTCCCAATGTCTGAGTGGCTCTGAGCCTAAGGAGACAAGAAGGAATTTGTTTTCTTTAATGTCCAACAATTATACATTATACAGTATCCTGCTCATGACTATAAAAATGAAAATCATCTTCCATGTTTATAGTATGTATCAGTAGCAGGTGCCTCAACACCTCAACAGCTCTGACTAGGTTTTTTTTTTTTTTTTTTTTTTTTGAGACAGAGTCTCACTCTGTCACCCAGGCTGGAGTGCAGTGGCATAATCTCGGCTCACTGTAACCCCCGCCTCCTGGGTTCAAGCAAATCTCCTGCCTCAGCTGGGACTACAGGCACAACCAGCTAATTTTTGTGTTTTAAGTAAAAACGAGGTCATCATGTTGGCCAGGCTGGTCTCAAACTCCTGGCCTCAAGTGAACCACCTGCCTCAGCCTCTCAAAATGCTGGGATTATAGACATGAGGCACCTCACCAGCCACTAGTTCTTAAATCTCCACAATACCATGATAGGCATGGCAAAACCATTCTCTCCCTACTTCAAATTTGTTCAATTCTCAGGCAACCACATGTTTAAAGAAAGGCTGGGTCCTTCCTTGCCCAAGGGGGTGAATTTTGATTCATCTAAGAATTAGACTAGTCACTGTCCTCACCCTTCACTGTTAATCAGAATCTTTTGGGGAGCGCTATAAAAATACTGATGCCCCGGCCAAGCATAGTGGCTCACGCCTGTAATCCCAGCGCTTTGGGAGTCCAAGGTGGGTGGATCACAAGGTCAACAGTTCGAGACCAGCCTGGCCAACATGGTGAAACCCTGTCTCTACCAAGAATACAAAAATTAGCTGGGTGTGGTGGCACATGCCTGTAATCCTAGCTACTTGGGAGGCTGAGGCAGGAGAATCGCTTCAGCCTGGGAGGCAGAGGTGTCAGTGAGCGAAGATCATGTCATTGCACTCCAGCCTGGGCAACAGAGCAAAACTCTGTCTTGGATAAAACAAAAAATAAAAAACAAAAAACCCTGATGCCTAGGCCCCTCTGCAAAGATTCTGATTTAATTGGTTTAGACTTTGACAGCTTTTGAAAACTCTCCAAGTGATGCTGTGAGCAGCCTGGGTTGTGAATCACTTATCTAAGTCATTATCACAATTCCATTTTCCTCTCTGATAATTAGGAATGAGTATGTAATATAATTTATTTTGCCAATGAGATTTAAGGGGAAATCTGACTGGAAGTAGGGACTCTTGGATCATTTTCCTCACTCTTAAAAAGGAACAGAAGATTGGGTCCTTATTGTGTCTTCCAGGCTTTGGTTGTTACCAAGTGGGGATATAAGGGAGGTGATGTCTGGAGCTGCTGCAGCCACTTTGTGACTATGGAGGAAGCTCCCACATAAAGGAAGCTCCCACATGGCAGAGTGGAAAGATGGGAAGAATTCCCTGTCTTTGATGGTCTTGTTAAGCTGCTGAGTTAAGTGACCCTATAGCTGTCCTACCTCAGGATTTATTATAAAAGAATATGAGTGAAAGACATATAGTTGGAAGGCCGGATGTGGTGGATTATATCAGTAATCCTAGCACTTTGGGAGGCTAAGGTAGGAGGATCGTGTGAACTCAGGAGTTCAAAACCAGCCTGTACAACATAGTGAGACCTTGTCCCTACAAAAAAAAAAAAAAAAAAAATTAAAAAGAGAAAAAAAGGCCGGGCGCGGTGGCTTAAGCCTGTAATCCCAGCACTTTGGGAGGCCGAGACAGGCGGATCACGAGGTCAGGAGATCCAGACCATCCTGGCTAACATGGTGAAACCCCGTCTCTACTAAAAAAAATACAAAAAACTAGCCGGGCGAGGTGGCGGGCACCTGTAGTCCCAGCTACTCGGGAGGCTGAGGCAGGAGAATGGCGTAAACCCAGGAGGCGGAGCTTGCAGTGAGCTGAGATCCGGCCACTGCACTCCAGCCTGGGCCACAGGGCGAGACTCCGTCTCAAAAAAAAAAAAAAAAAAAAAAGTGAAAAAAAAAGAGAAAGACATATAGTTGGAGCCAAAATCATTCTACCTGATAACACTGATAGTTCTAAAAAAATAAGCATAAAGTTTTTTTTTTTTTTTTTTTTTTTTTTTTTTT